>NW_005871833.1:235485-245049 GCF_000147115.1 Myotis lucifugus | reverse complement strand
TTTCTCTCCAGTATGGATCCGCTGGTGCTGAGCAAGGCCTGCATTCTGGCTAAATGTTTTCCTGCACTCCTTACACATGTAAGGTTTCTCTCCCGTGTGACTCCGCTGGTGTTGTGCCAGCGATGAACTATTGCTGAAGGCCTTCCCACATTCAATGCATTCATAGGGTTTCTCTCCAGTATGGACCCTCTGGTGTTGATCGAGGTATGCGATCTGGCTGAAGGCTTTCCTACACACCTTACACTCATACGGTTTCTCTCCAGTGTGGACTCTCTGGTGCTGAGCCAGGTGCGCGTACTGGCTGAAGGTCTTCCGGCATTCCTTACACTCATAAGGTCTCTCTCCGGTGTGAATCCTCTGATGCACGATTAGGTAACCACGATGGCTAAAGGCTTTCCCACACACATTACATACGTAAGGTTTCTCCCCTGTGTGAATCCGCTGATGCTGAGCAAGAAACGAACCGTTACTAAAGGCCTTTCCACACTCAATACATTCAAACGGTCTCTCTCCAGTGTGAATCCTCTGGTGTTGCGTCAGGTGTGCAATCTGGCTGAAGGCTCTCTTACACTCGTTACACTGGTAAGGTTTCTCTCCAGTGTGAACTCTCTGGTGCTGAGCGAGGTGTGCGTTCTGGCTGAAGGCTTTCCTACATTCCTTACATTCGTAGGGCTTCTCCCCGGTGTGTATTCGCTTATGTTGAGCCAGGTTTGCACTCTGGCTGAAGGTTTTCCCACATTCAACACAGGCATAGGGTTTCTCCCCAGTATGAATTCTCTGGTGAAGAGTAAGGGATGAGCTCTGGTTGAAAACTTTCTCACACTCATTACATTTCAAAAGTTTCTTTTCTACATAGACTTTCTTAGGCTTCATGTCCACAGATTTTTTGCGGTATTTTCTCTTTTGTGGCTCATGCTTATGTGCTCTTTCTTTGGTGGGAAAACCCTGTTTTATAGCAAATATTGCATCCTGGTGGAAAGTTTGCCAAGATTTAGTACATTCACTACTTTGATCTTCAGTAAGGATTTCCTTATGCGTGATGATCAGTTGACTAGGATGTACCTCCTTACTTTGCAACTTGTTGTTAAACCAGTCCCCACTTTCATAGTCTTCTATCAAACTGGGGCAATCAAGACTGTAACTAAGATGGCTTCTTCCTGTAGTCACTACTTTGGATGATTCTTCATAAATAACTTGCTTTGATGAAAATTCACTGTTTTTAAATGCATACTCCAAATCTAAAAGATAGTAAGAAAATAGTTTGTGCTTATGCAGAAGAAAAGAACTTTTAAAACAAAAATCAGTGAATAAAACACATAAGAACTTAAGAGAGTTGATTAAAACATAAATTCTTCTTATATATAGTCAGTAAGGTAACTATTAGAAAAATTAAATATCCCAGGAATGCAAGGTTGGTTTAATACAATGATTCCCAAAGTGGGCGCTACCGCCCCCTGGTAGGTGCTGCAGCGATCCAGGGGAGCGGTGATGGCCACAGGTGCATTTGGGGGCGATGAGTAACTGCTATTAAAATTTTAAAAAAATTAATTTCCAGGGGCTGAGTAATATTTTTTCTGGAAAGGGGGCGGTAGGCCAAATAAGTTTGGGAACCACTGGTTTAATATGTGAAAATCAATGAATGATCATTACATCAGCAGATTAAAGATGAAAAATCATATGATCATTTCAATAGATGTAGAAAGAGTATTTTACTAAATTTATTTGTAAAATTTCTCAGCAAACCAGGAATAGGAATGAACTTCCTAAAATTGAAAAAGAGCATCTAAGCAAACTAACATCAACTTAATGGTGAAAGACTGAATACATTTCCCCTTAAGATTGAGAACAATGCAAGTATATGTGCTCTTACAAGTGGTACAATTCAACATTGTACAGGAGACCCAAGCTATTATAATAAATCAAGAAAAACAAGGCATAAGGATCAGAAAGGAAGAAAGAAAACTGTATTGGCAGATAATATGATTGTCTCTGCAGAAAATGCTCAACTACTAGATGAATCTAGCAAGGTTGTAAGATAGTTCATATAAAAATCACTTTACATTCTTACATACTAGCTGCAAACAACTGGAAGATGGGAGTTTTTAAGAATTCTATTTATAATTATGGCACTCAAAAATAAGACTCAGAAAAATATTTTTTAAAGTTTTTAAACCACTACACTGGATGACTATAAAATATTGCTAAGAGAAAGAAAACCTTAACACATGGCTACAGAAACCATACTCATGAACTGGAAAACTCAATGATGTTAGGATGTCAGTTCTTCCCCAAGTTGATGTAGATGTATCATAATCCCAAGTGAAATCCCAGCAGGCTTTTTGAATAGATTATCTGATATCTGAAAGCTACAGATATCGCTTTCGGCTCGGAGGAGGCTCAGGTGCAACTTTCTTCGGTCGTCCCGAATCCGGGTTCATCCGACACCAGCTGCCTCCGCCATGCCGCCGAAGTTCGACCCCAACGAAATCAAAGTCGTCTACCTGCGGTGCACCGGCGGGGAAGTGGGCGCCACGTCTGCCCTGGCCCCCAAGATCGGCCCCCTGGGCCTGTCTCCAAAAAAGGTTGGTGATGACATCGCCAAAGCAACCGGTGATTGGAAGGGTCTGAGGATTACAGTGAAACTGACCATTCAGAACAGACAGGCCCAGATCGAAGTAGTGCCTTCAGCCTCTGCCCTGATCATCAAAGCCCTCAAAGAACCGCCAAGAGACAGAAAGAAGCAAAAAAACATTAAGCACAGTGGAAATATCACTTTTGATGAGATTGTCAGCATTGCCCGACAGATGCGTCACCGATCTTTAGCTAGAGAACTCTCTGGAACCATTAAAGAGATCCTGGGTACTGCCCAGTCTGTGGGGTGCAATGTTGATGGTCGCCACCCTCATGACATCATAGACGATATCAACAGTGGTGCAGTGGAATGTCCGGCTAGTTAAGAACTACAAAGGAAAATGTTTCAATTAAAGATCATTTGACAAGCAAAAAAAAAAAAAAAAGAAAGCTACAGATATCAAGACAGTATGGTACTGGTGAAAGGATAGATGTAGATCAATGGAACAGAACAGAGTTCAGAACTAGACCCCTGCATTTATGTTCAATTGCTTTCCAACAAAGCAATATAATGGGGAAAGGAAAGTCTTTACAACAAAGAGTCCTGGAATAACTGAACATCCAAAGGGGGGAAATGAACCTCAATATTTATCTCACCCAAGAAATTAGCTCAATGGATCATTACCCAAATGTAAAAATTAAAATAGAACATTCCTAGGGGGAAAAAATAGAAGAATACGTTGGTGACCTGGGGGTAGCAAGAATTTCTTAGAGATGGCACAAAAGCACCAATCAAGACAAATAAATTGGACTTTATGAAAATGGAAAACTTCGAATGTTCAAAAGACAGCAGTAGAAAAACAAGAACGCCAAACCACAATTGGCATAGGTATATCACAATACATACAAATGACAAAGAACTTGTAGTAAGACCATCTAAAGCAGCGGTTCTCAACCTGTGGGTCGTGACCCCTTTGGGGGTTGAACGACCCTTTCACAGGGGTAACCTAAGACCATCGGAAAACACATATATAATTACATATTATTTTTGTGATTAATCACTATGCTTTAACTATGTTCAATTTGTAACAATGAAAATACAACCTGCATATCAGATATTTACATTACGATTCATAACAGTAGCAAAATTACAGTTATGAAGTAGCAATGAAAATAATTTTATGGTTGGGGGTCACCACAACATGAGGAACTGTATTAAAAGGTCGAAGCATTAGGAAGGTTGAGAACCATTGATCTAAAGAAAGAACTCTTACAACTCAATAAGAAAAAAAACAACCCACTGAAAACCTGGGCAAAAAATTGAACACTTCACAAAAGATATATGAATGGCCAATACGTTCATGAAAAGATGCTCAACATTGTTAGTAAAATAATGAAAAAAGAAATGAATCAATCCTTCAACCAAAAAGAAATGAGTGGCAAAAGGAAAAGTAGAGGCATTGCTGTGTCTGGATATTTTCATGTGTTGGAGCGACTGGTGCAAAACTCAAAGGCGAGGACAAGGAGACCCTGTGAGAGAATGTATACAAGGAGAGTAAGTTGGGGAGCTCATGCTAAAAGATGCTTCAATGTGTGTCCCAGGCCTGGAGCCTTTAAGGAAGCCACCCAGACAATACGCGTGGCGAGCTGGACCCTTCAGAAGGGCGGAGCTCGGTTTTCTTGCAGTGGCCTCTACCTCCCCAGTTCTCTCTCACTCACCAGAACATGTGCCTTCTGTCCTGGCCTTCGTTGCCATCCAGGGCTCTCTTCCTTGCTCCAGAAGCGAGATCACCTCTGGCTTTGAAACGGAAACTCCTGCGTAGAAGAAATAAAGGGGAAATTAGCCAGGCCCTGAAATCAGATCAAGCCCTTGGGCCTCAGGAGGTGGGGGCATTAGAGAGAGAGTTAAGGAAGAGGGAGTGTTTTGAAGAAAGGGGAAGTTGTGGGGATAGTCTAATGAAGCTGCCAATTCTACAAAACTCAGCCTATTTTGGGGAGCAGCAGGAAGAGAAATGCAGCAACATATATCAGAGGCTCCCCAAACATTATGTGAGGGAGCAGCCCTCTGGGGAGATTCTGAATAACGGGGAGATCTTACCCAGCGATTCCAGGTTCCTGTAGTTCTCCAACATCACCTTTCTGTACAAATTCCTCTGAGCAAGATTTAGCCATTCCCACTCCTCTTGAGAGAAATCTATAGCCACATCCCCAAATGTCACCAAATCCTGAAATGACATAAACGTATTTTTGTCCGACTGGTGTTCTTACCCTCACACGGGTGTAGTGTGAAGAGCTAAATCACTTATACTTCTGGAGAGAAATATTACATAGAGTGAAACTTTCTCATAGCATCTTAGGTTCTGAGCAACACGTGTCAAGTAACTGCTGGATGACTTCTCTGTGCTTAGTGTTGATGCTGTCACGCTGAGTGTACGATTTCACTGTCTCTACTGACGGAGAAAAGACTTGTCACACGCAAAAATGGGCAATAACAACACTAAACAGTCAAGTATAAAATAATACGTTTTTCATACTAAATGCTAGGGCATTTCTCAATATGGAAAATCAAGATAGACTGTGGAAGTGAAGAAAGGCTTCAAGGGAAAGACAGGAACATGAGTTAAGCCTTCCAAGATGTATATGGCCTAAACCAGCATTTCCCCCAAACTCTACAGTGGAATGTTCCAGATATATCTATATATACATCCCATATATACACATACATATCCTATCCTATTAATGCTTATAATTTTGATTTTCTAAAATTAAATAGATATGTAATAAGATAGTAAACAAGTTTTATAGTCATTTTGCAAAAATATAACTTAAACCAATGGATGCCATCACAGAGAACAAGCAGAGGCAACAAAAGGTTCCCTAACAGCTCTTGATAATCCCACTGAGTCTCAAAGACAATGGGTAACCTATCTGCTACCTCAGAGACAAAATAAGAGTAATTCTAAGCTCTGCTAGTGAACTTAAATAGTGAACGTTTCCAATGTGATCATGACGTGCATAAAAAACACCCACAGCTCTCGCTGGAGGGGCGCACACAGCTCCCCAAGAGCGAGGAGAGAGTTTTGAATGTTACAGGACAGCTGGCTCGGCTACTGCGTGTTGAATTAAGGATCTTTTTTTTTTTTTTAATATATATATTTTATTGATTTTTTTACAGAGAGGAAAGGAGAGGGATAGGGAGTTAGAAACATCGATGGGAGAGAAACATCGATCAGCTGCCTCTTGCACACTCCCCACTGGGGACGTGCCCGCAACCAAGGTACATGCCCTTGACTGGAATCGAACCTGGGACCCTTCAGTCTGCAGGCTGACGCTCTATCCACTAAGCCAAACCAGTTAGAGCAAGGATCTTCTTTATAACATGGAACAAGGCCTGGTATGTTTCCTAAAATTCAAAATGTACAACCTTCCTAGGAGACGCACCTGCTCCAGCCTTACCAGGGCTGGCTGCTGGTCTCGGACATGCCCCTTAGGTGTGGCATGTCATAGCCATGCCCGCTCTTAGCTGCTGACGGACGGATGGCACTCAATGGGGCGCATCTGGACTGAGCTGGCTGGTCAGGTGCTGAAGTACCACCACACAGGTCAGTACCGAGCCCTGCTGGCGCCCGTGTCAGATCTCCCCTCAGCCCAGCAATGGATGGGGAGGCCCAAAGTGGCAGCGGCCTCTGGGGCCCCAGTGGAGTAAGTTCTGGGGTGTCTCCGGTCTTGGTGGTTGTCAAATTTGGAGTCTTTATTACGCCAGGGGTCTTATAGGAGTTGCCTCTCAAAGTCTGAGCAAAGCAACATGGAGGAAGCTTTCCCTTTATACCAGTGGTTCTCAACCTTCCCAATGCCACGACCCTTTAATACAGTTCCTCATGTTGTGATGACCCCCAATTTCACTGTTACAAATTGAACATCATTAAAGCATAGTGATTAATCACAAAAACAATATGTATTATATATGTGTTTTCCGATGGTCTTAGGCGACCCCTGTGAAAGGGTCGTTCGACCCCCAAAGGGGTCGCGACCCACAGGTTGAGAACCGCTGATCTAGGGGGAGCGAATGCAAAGATTCAGAGACAGGGACAAGCCCAGGACGTCTGAGGCACCGTAAGTGGCCAGTGTGGCTGGAGCGGAGACGCAGACGTGCAGAATGAGGTCTGGGAGCGCCCGGGGCTGGGTCAGGAGGGCCCTGCAGGCCGTGGTAAGGACACTGGGATCTCATTCCCAGTGGAGCGGGGGCCAGTGACGGTCTGGGAACAGGAACGAGATGAGTGCTCGGTCGTCACGGTGGGCACACGGCTCCACAGTGTCCTCCTCCCTCCACCCTCTTCAGCTCCTCACGCCCCGTCATCCGTGTTCCTGACCCTCAGTGCACACGACCGCTCCCTACAGCCGCACAGTCGCCAACCAGTGACGGGGACACGGCTTTCCTCCCTGGCGCTCTCTTTCCTCACCTGTGCAGTGAGAGATTCGGACAGGCTCACCCTCCACTTTCTTCCTGTCTTTGCCGTTTCATGAGCCCGGATCTGTGCTGTCCAACACACCAGCTGCTCACCGCGTGTCGCTATTTACATGTAAGTCAGTTCACATTGACAGTCCAGGTCCTCAGTCCCGCCAGGACATACAAGTGCCCTGCAGCCACGGTCACCCCAGGAAGTGCCACTGGACAGCGCTGACTCGCGCTTCTGGCCCAGCTTCCTCTTTCCAACCGTTCTCTATGTTTTCACCGAGCAGTTTGCATGGTTTTATGGTTTAGATTTAACCTATACATTGTAAGGAAGAAATTTAGTTACTTATTTTTAAATATATTTTTATTGATTTCAGGGAGGAAGGGAGAGGGAGAGAGAGATAGAAACATTAATGATGAGAGAGAATCATGGATCGGCTGCCTCCTGCACACCTCCTACTGGGGATCAAGCCCGCAACCCGGGCATGTGCCCTTGACCGGAATAGAACCTGGGACCCTTCAGTCCGCAGGCTGACACTATCCACTGAGCCAAACTGGCTAGAACAGGAAGAAATTTTTTTTCCCCTCTAAATGCATAACCCATCCTTTCTCCACTAATTTCACATCATTACATTATACACTGAGTGGCCAGATTATGATGACCACCCCATCAGTACTTCACTGACACTTCCAAAAATACTGAATATTGAAAACTTCCTAAGCAAATACTATCAAGGTTTTATTATTATTATTACTAGAAGCCCGTTGCACGAAGATTCGCGCAATAGGCCTTCCTTCCACTGGCTGCCGGCACCCGTTTTCCTCCGGCACCCGGGACCCAGGCCTTTGGTCCGGCCGCAGCGTAGAAGCCAAGCCTCTTCAGTCTTCACTCCGGTCAGCCTTCAGTCTTTGCTCCGCGCCCGCGTATGCAAAGTAACCGCCATCTTTGTTGGGTTGATTTGCATACTCATCCTGATTGGCTGGTGGGTGTAGCAGAGTGACACCAATTTGCATGTCTCTCTTTTATTAGTGTAGCTTTGCACAACCACTTCATTGTACTGATGGGGTGGTCATAATAATCTGGCCACTCAGTGTATAGTAAACAAGCTATAATCACTGACACGTGGCCTCCTGAGAGCCACAGGTGGCACTAAACTATTTTTTGGATAAAGGTGAAAATGCTGAGAAAAAGGGGATGCTCACTGGGCTTCCGGGGACCCCCTGACACTGGATTGGAGGATACCAGGGCCAGGTCCCTCATGGAGGGGACGCTGGTAGGCTGGTGAGTCTCAGGAGAAAACCAGACTGTTCGCACACAGCCTGACAAGCAGCGCACGCCTGGGAGGGGAGGAGAGATGCTCCTTACCTGGGACATGGCTTTCGGAGCCTGAGGACGGATAGCGGCACTTCCGGCCCCTCCCTCAGGCTCCTCTCCGGCAGAGGCGCAGCGTCTGGGGAAAGGCGAGCTGCGGAGGGAGAAAGGGACCCTGTGTCACCGGCCTGGACAGCCCTTCCCCCACCCCCCACCGCAGACGCAGATGAGGGGTACCCTGAATCAGTCGCTCCCACGCGTACAACTCTTTTCCCCTGCGCTTTATTTTTTTTTTTAAATATATTTCTATGCCCTAACCAGTTTGGCTCAGTGGATAGAGCATCGGCCTGCGGACTCAAGGGTCCCGGGTTCGATTCCGATCAAGGGCATGTGCCTTGGTTGCGGGCACATCCCCAGTAGGAGGTGTGCAGGGGACAGCTGATCGATGTTTCTCTCTCATCGGTGTTTCTAACTCTCTATCCCTCTCCCTTCCTCTCTGTAAAAAATCAATAAAATATATATATATTTTTTAATTTTTTAAAAATTAACCAATGAAGGCATCAGTAAGTGGGACAAGTCTCTCTCTCTCTCTCTCTCTCTCTCTCTCTTCCTCCAAAATCAAATTTTTTTTTTTAAAGTTGTTTCCCACTAACCCGCCGCCTTGGAAGGTAAAGCGGCTCACTCAGCGGTCAGACACCTGTGAGCACCGCCCCTCCCCGGGGCTGGGGACCCGCCGCAACCTGCTCCCCACCAGCCGCGGGCAGGACCGTGGGACCGACTCACGGAGCGCCGAGCGCGGAGCCTGCCCGCCCGTGTGACCATCAACACCGGTCACTGCGCCGGTCACTCCAACAGCGCACAGTAGGTCTCCCTCCCGCTCCGCTCCCTTACCCGGCGGAGGGAGGAGGAAGTGGGGGGACCTTCTGCACCGCAGGCCGCGGTCCAGCAGCCGGGCCCCTGGGGTGCAGCCCGAGGCCCGCCCGTGTCTCCTCCCCTCCCCATCCCCGCCCCCGTCCTCCCCGCTCACACCCCCCGGCCCCTCCGTCTATCTGCCCTTTTCTCTGATGCCCGTACACCCATAAAGGTTTTAAATTCTTTTCTGTTTCTGGTATTTCTATGAAGATAAGAGGGTTTGGGAAAGGGGGGTAATTTGTGGGGAGGGAGTGACGTCCCTCGGCAGGCAGAGCGAAATTAAGTAGAGTGTTTTTTTTTTTTGTAATTTTTAATA
>NW_005871833.1:217630-234344 GCF_000147115.1 Myotis lucifugus | reverse complement strand
TCAGCGGTTTGAGGTCTGGAATATGCTCCCGAGAGAAAGCCACTGCTGTTCTGCATTCCCCTCCTCTCGGGATCCACGCTGCCCAGCGTCCGCAAAGATTAGTTTATTACACGTTACTTAGTTTTTTACAAAATACGTTTTTATTGATGTCAGAGAGGAAGGGAGAGGAAAGACAGAAACATCCATGAGAGAATCATGGATCGGCGGCCTCCTGCACGCCCCGCACTGGGGAATCGAGCCCACAGCCCGGGCATGTGCCCTGACGGGGAATCGAACCCGTGACCTCCTTGTCCTAGGTGGACAGTCAACCCCTGAGCCAGGGCGGCCGGGTCCCATTACCTGGTTTTTTGTTTAGAGCAACTTCTGTCCAATGACACCGTCAGCGCTGGAAGCAGGGACAACCCCCCGCCGACCCGGTGCTGTTTTCCCCATTGTCTTTCCCCTTCAAGCTTGGCTGCCACCATCAGACAGCGCGAGGGCCCTTTTTCCTGCATCTGCATGGGTGCCGGGTGCTGCGTGAGCATTTCCCCTTCTGACACCAGATAACCATTCTCAGCGCGTCTATTTCCACGAGGCATCATCACGGGGTCGGACAAGCTGCCACCTGGTCCTGGGAGGGACCAGGCATCATCACGGGGCCTGATGCACATCCAGAACCTGGGGCACCCGGCCACAGGGAGTGACCAGGCATCACGGGTCCGGAGCATCCAGGACCCGGGGGCACCCGGCCACAGGGAGGGACCAGGCATCACGGGGCCGGAGCATCCAGGACCCGGGGCACCCGGCCACAGGGACCACGCCGCTCGGGATGTGCGGATCCAGGGCTCCCCTCGCTTCCACACGCAGTGGGGGCTTGCGAGAGAGGCAGCCGATCAATGATTCTTCCTAGAATGTCATTCGATCAATGAGCTGCCGGGAGCGGAAGGGGACTTGGCCGAGAGGTCACCCCTGAACAGGAAACTCCTCCACGTCTCGTGTAAAACGTTTTTGCCGATCTGGCATCCCCATGATCGACATTTATTCCAACACAGATCCAATGTTTACAATCGGTTATCAGACAAACTCCTTGGGCCTTTTTCCTCCCTCCAAGCCTTCGGGGGTCATGGCTGCTCCACGGAAATGCTGACTTCATGGCGGAGACCATTTTTTCGCCCAAACATCCTTTTGCTCAAGTCACACACAACCGTCGAACGGTCCCAATCAACCGCCGGGTCGGAACCAAACGCGACGTACACCGTCTCAAGCAGCGCCGCACACGTGCTCACGGCCCCTCACACACTCGCACCCGCAACCAGAGGCGATCGCACGCGCACAGCACGCCCCACGCACCGGCTCTCACACGGCAACTCCCACCGCAGAACGCACTCCATCGGGTTCCCCCGACGGGCGCACACGCACGCTCCCGCGCACGCCCCGGGTACCGCCCACTGCGAAGCATCGCGAGACCGGGCCTCGCGGCGCACGGCAATCTTTACGGCCTGGAGACTACGTTTCCCAGAATACACTGCGGCGCCGGCCCAATCGCTACGCCGCATCGGCGCGGCTTTGTGCGTCTGCGCCATCTTCCGGCTCCAGGCGAAGAGTTCGCCGGTATCGACGAGAAAGCTCACCTGGGACAGCGGGGGGGCGCAGTCTCGGTGGCACTCGGACCCGAGAAAGCGGCAGGTGAGGGGATCCGGAGTTTCCCGCGCGCTCCGGGGCCCGTGCGAGAGCGGGCGCCGCGGCCGGGCGGGTCTTGGGCCTGGGGGGAACCGGAGCGTCTCGCCTCAGCATCGGTCTGCGGCTTCCCGAGCTCCGGACTACATTTCCCATCGGCCCCCGCGACCCACGCCCGGCCGGCGTTCCCTTTCTGCGTCACAGCTCATCACCCGGGGCCCCCAGACCCCTTCGGTGGGTGTGGAGGGGTCCCCACCCCCTGAAATTGCTTGCGGGTGTTTTGCATGATTCTTACGCATGCCTTTTTTTTTTTTTTTTTAAATCTACGCTGAAATCTTGTTCCATGACATTCACCAAGAGTTGCAAGGCCCCAAAAGATTTAGAAGCAGAGACTTAACCCTTAGGGACATTTTAGATGATTTTATTCAAAATCTGTGACCAACAGTGGGGAAAGGTTTGAGGAAATCCGGGGCCATTCATGCAATAAAATATGACAGATCATGCTAAAACGGTGCTCAGAGGAAGGAAAAATTCCCGTTACACCATACCCAGGAACATTCCTAATGATCTCATTTACGCATTACTTGCAATGAAATATTTGTGAAGAAGAAAAAAATATTAGTCATGTGCCGGGCACTGTCCTAAACTCCTTTATAAACTCCACTCAAGAAGTGGTTAAGTGAGGTCACTCTTAACTTGGATGTTTTCTATTCTAATTTCTTTTTAGGATTTTTACCCCCCTCTCCCCCCGTGTGTCCGTAGGGGGGTGGGTGTGACTTATTTTGCTGAATGTTCTTAGGTTGTACAAAGGGTCCATTTGTGGATGTCATTCATTGTTGTGCCGCACCAGCACAGCCAAGGGTGAGTCTGAGGACGGCTGGCCAAGGATTGAAGAAAAGACAAAGAGAATACAGCTGGGGCTTGGTGGATCTCCCATGCCTGGATGAGGACACAAAAGGCCCAGCCTGCAAGCTGATGCTTTATTTACAGTCTGATTTAAAAAACAAGGGCAGCCGAAACCGGTTTGGCTCAGTGGATAGAGCGTCGGCCTGCGGACTGAAGGGTCCCGGGTTCGATTCCGGTCAAGGGCATGTACCTGGGTTGCGGGCACATCCCCAGTGGGAGATGTGCAGGAGGCGGCTGATCGATGTTTCTCTCTCATCGATGTTTCTAACTTTCTGTCTCTCTCCCTTCCTCTCTGTAAAAAATCAATAAAGTATATTAAAAAAAAAAAAAACACAAAAAAAACAAGGGCAGATTAACATGTAGACAAATGTTCTTGTCTTGGCATCACTTAGGTTTGGAAGGAAGGAATTAGGGAGGGCTACAAGGTCAGGCTTAGTTATGCTAGGACAGTGGTCGGCAAACTCATTAGTCAACAGAGCCAAATATCAACAGTACAACGATTGAAATTTCTTTTGAGAGCCAAGTTTTTTAAACTTAAACTATATAGGTAGGTACATTGTTATTAACTTAATTAGGATACTCCTAAGGCTTAGGAAGAGCCACACTCAAGGGGCCAAAGAGCCGCATGTGGCTCATGAGCCGCAGTTTGCCGACCACGGTGCTAGGAGAGCTCTGCCCTCCGGGCGGGGACTTGTTCGTGGCCCTGCCACAGGTCAGCCCCAGGCTTGACCCTAGAACCGCTCCCTACAGTTGTCTGTGGGCATCGACCATCTGGCTGGGCCCAGATTGACCCGACCACTTGCCTGCTTGTGGCCTGTTCTGAGCTAATTTTCGGTTCTGTTTTCCAGCGGCTGTTTCTGTGCACACAGCTTCGCACGCTGTGATGTCTGTGCAGTGGCCTCTCTATGAGCCGGTCATGGAGCGTGGGACCTGCTTCATCTAACTGACCCCCCGCACCCACACTCCATCTGTGGACTCAAGGTAGGGCCCACGGCGTGGTGTCCATCGGGCCTTCAGTAGGGCTGTGGGCTCTTGGTGAACTTGGAAGTTGGGGGAAGTGCCCACGAGACTTCTGAAGGTGTTCCATTGTGAGCATGCGAGTCGGATGGTCTGGTTTAGGGAAGACTTGATTCTTGGCCGGGCGGATCCGGATCAGGCCGGCTCTCTGGGGCTTCCTCTGGCCTGAGGTCAGGCTTCCTTGTCTGTGGGATACCCATGGTCTTAGTCACTGGACCGGGTCTGAGCATCCCCATCTCGGATTTGCACCAGTGACGTTCTCGGGGAAATGGGAGAGAGAGGCCACTGGGTCCCTGTGTCCTCGCAGGGAGCTGGGGGTCTCGTGGAGTTGGGTGAGGGCCCCAGGTTGTCTCGTCTCCGTCAGATTGGTCGGGAGGTGGGGGTGAACGGGATGGGGACTTGTAACCATGGCATCCTGGGAGCTGCCAGGCAAGCCTGGTCTCTCGTGTTCGCTGTTTCCTCCCCCACCTCCGCCCCTCAGGACTCTGGCCTTTCCCGAGAGGAGCCGGGAGGAGGACCCCTCAGCCCATGACATTCCGAACGTCATGTCCATGGTGAGTTTCTAGATCCTGTAAACACTCGCTTTCCTGGTCCCAGCGCTTCCTTCCCACCTGGGCTCCGTCCCAGAGACTCCGGTGCTCAGAGCTTCCTGTTCTCAGAAGTAAAAGAACGGGCAGTCAGTTCCTTTCCCGTCTCCCTCTTCTAGCAAAAAATTCTTGGTTTGGGTTTATTTTTCTTTGACTCCATCAAAGTAGAAGTTCTGGGTCTCCCCTGGAGAATTTAGTATGTGTCAGGGTCAGAGTAAGTCACCATTGGGAACACTCCATGCAACTGGATTTTAATTTTCACCCCAGATCTGTGTACCAGAGCTTTGGTGTGTGTAGTAAAAAAAGAACGTCCGAGAACATTTAAGCCCTGGCTGGTGTGGCTCAGTGGGTAGAGTGTCGGCCTCCGGACTGAAGGGTCCCGGGTTCCATTCTGGTCAAGGGCACATGCGCGGGTTGCATGCTTGATCCCCAGTAGGGGGCAGACAGGGGACAGCCAACTGATGTATCTCTCACTCCCTCTCCCTTCCTCTCTCTCTAAATATCAAAACTATTTTTTAATATATTTTATTGATTTTTTACAGAGAGGAAAGGAGAGGAATAGAGAGTTAGAAACATCGATGAAAGAGAAACATCGATTCAGCTGCCTCCTGCACACTCCCTACTGGGGAGGTGCCCGCAACCAAGGTACATGCCCCCAACCGGAATCGAACCCGGGACTCTTCAGTCCGCAGTCGACACTCTATCTACTGAGCCAAACGGGTTAGGGCTCAAAGCTATTCTTTTAAAAAAAAAACAAAAAATAACATATTAGGACCTCGCTGGTGTGGCTCAGTGGATAGAGTATAGACCTGGACTGAAGGGTCCTGAGTTCCATTCTGGTCAGGGCACATGCCCGGGTTGCGGGCTTGATCCCCAATGTGGGGCATGCAGGGGGCAGCTGATCCATGATTCTCTCTCATCATTGATGTTTCTATCTCTCCCTCTCTCTTCCTCTCTGAAATCAATAAAAATATATATTTTTTAAAAACACAAAAAAGAAAATAGTTTTTAAAAAAAGAACATTGCCTAACTGGTTTGGCTCAGTGGATAGAGCGTCGGCCTGCGGACTGAAGGGTCCCAGGTTCGATTCCGGTCGGGGGCATGTACCTTGGTTGCGGGCACCTCCCCAGTAGGGAGTGTGCAGGAGGCAGCTGAATAGATGATTCTCTCTCATTGATGTTTCTAACTCTCTCTCCCTCTCCCTTCCTCTCTGTAAAAAATCAATAAAATATATTTTTGGAGGAAAAAAAAATTAAAAAAGAAAGAACATTGAACTCACACCCGTGTTCTCCCGTCATCGGCTCACTTCAGGGGCCTCCAGCCCCAGCCTTTTTCTGCAAAGACTCCCCCCACCTCCTCTCCTCCCACCGAGAGGGGTTCCCGTGGGGTTCGCATGTAACACACCTGCCCGTTGTTGCAGGGGTCAGACCTGTTCAGGGATGTGGCCGTCGTCTTCTCCCGGGAAGAATGGGAGTGGCTGGCGCCTGCTCAGAGGGATCTGTACAGGGACGTGATGTTGGAGACCTACAGCAACCTGCGCTCGCTGGGTAAGGGCGCCTGGTCTGGAAGGTCGGAGCGTACCCGGGGGTGGAGGTGTCCCTGCCTTGTCAGTTTGAGGGGTTCAAGGGCAGCTCCCTGGGCTGAAGCTATGTTGTCGCCAGGTCTCGGGTGACTGTCAGGTCATTGTCCCCTGTCCCTTCCCACTATGGCCTCTCATCTCGATGACCAGGTCCTGGGCCTGAGCTCTGGGGCCGCACCATCACCGGGTGTCGTGTCTTTTCTCGCATCCAGATCTCGCCATTTCCAAACCTGATGTGATCGCCTTCCTGGAGCAAGGCAAGGAGCCCTGGAGGGCGGCGGAGGCAGCGGCGGGAGGCCTGTGTCCCGGTAAGTGAGGCTCGTGGGGGAGGAGGGAGCCAGCGCAGGTAACCGTCCAGCAGGTGGGGAGGAAGCCGGCCCTTTGAGGTGGAAAATAGTTCCTCTGAGTCGCCACGCTCAGAGGTCAGGCCGAGGAGGTACCTTCGGTGACTTGTCAGCAGCACTTGACAGCAGCGCTCCCCCCTGGAGCATCTCCTGTCTCTTGCCCCTGCCACCTCTCTAACCCCCTCGACCCCCATGGTGGGTCCTCTCACCATCTCTAGGTTTCGGCTCAGACTCGGCCTCTTCCTTCCTGTTCATCTCCCTTCCCCAGAACCTTCTCCGCTGCCAGGCTAAACACCACCCATGCTGGGCTCTCCAGGATGGCGCTGCTGGTGCTACACGGCCATTGACATTTAAATGAATTACAATGGCCCTGACCGGTGTGGCTCAGTGGATAGAGCGTCGGCCTGCGGACTGAAGGGTCCCAGGTTCGATTCCCGTCGGGGGCATGTACCTTGGTTGCGGGCACGTCCCCAGTAGGGGGTGTCCAGGAGGCAGCTGATCGATGTTTCTCTCTCATGGATGTTTCTAACTCTCTATCCCTCTCCCTTCCTCTCTGTAAAAAATCAATAAAATATATTTTAAAAAAATAATAAAAAATAAAAAAATAAATGAATTACAATGAGCCCGGCCGGCGTGGCTCAGTGGTTGAGCGTCGACCTATGGACCAGGAGGTCACGGTTTGATTCCCAGTCAAGGGCACATGCCTGGGTTGCAGGCTCCATCCCCAGTAGGGATTTAATTATTTTAGTAGCCTCCATGCTGTTTCCCAAGGTGACTGCCCCATCATACGTTCCCACCAGCAGGGCATGAGGGCTCTCGTTTTCCCACATCCGTGCCAGCTCCTGTTACTGTGTTCTTTGGTGTGTTTTTCTTCTTTTTCAATAGTGGCCGTCCTCGTAGCCACGAGGCAGGATCTCATAGTTTCGATTTGGATTTGTCTAGCGACTGGTGACGTTGAGCATCTTTCCATAAGCTTATTGACCATTTGTGTATCTTCTTTGGGAAACTGTATATTCAAGTCCTTTGCCCATTTTTTCATCGGGATGGGTTGCTTTTGTCATTGAGTTGTGGGGGTTCTTTATATAGTCTGGATATGAACCCGTTATCCGATATATGATTCGCAGATATTTTCTTCCATTCTGTACGTTGCCTTTTCACTCTGTTGTTTCCTTTGATGCCCGGTTATTAAGTTTGATGTCGTCCCATTTGTATATTTTTGCTTTTATTGCCTGTGCTTTTGGTGCCATCTCTAAGAAAGTATTACCAAATGCAATGTCATAAAGCTTTCCCCTCTGTTTTCTTCTGGGAGCTTTATAGTTTTAGGTCCTCTGTAGGTCTTCCATTCATGTTGAGTTAATGTTTGTATTTGGTGTGAGGTAAGGGTCTTGCTTCATTTTTTTTTTAAATACATTTATTGATTTCAGAGAGGAAGGAAGAGGGAGAGAGAGATAGAAACATCAATGATAAGACAGAATCATTGATTGGCTGCCTCCTGCATGCCCCCTACTGGGGATCAAGCCTGCAACCCAGGCATGTGCCCTTGGCCAGAATTGAACCTTGGACCCTTCAGTCTGCAGGCCGATGGTCTACCCACTGAGCCAAACCAGCTAGGGATCGCTTCATCCTTTTGTATGTTGATATCCAAGTTCCTCAGCACCATTTATGGAAAAGACTATCCTTTCTTTATTGTGTGGTCTTGGCACCCTTGTCAAAGATCATCTGACCACACATGTGAGGGTTTATTTTTAGGCTCTTTCTTTTGTTCCGTTGGTCTGCATATCTGCCTTTAGGCCAGTCATATGTTTTAATTACTATAGCTTTGTCATATGTTTTGAAGTCAGGAAGTGTGAGACCTTTGTTCTTCCTTTTCAAGATTGTTTGGCTATTTGAGATCCCTCAAGTTCCATATGAGGAAACCAGAGCATTTAATGCTAAGACGATACATAAGATTTTTAGACATTATTTCTTTGGTTGTCCAAATAATTAACTGTCACATACTGTGTCTAGGCCTTGGCCGGGTAGCTCAGTTGGTTAGAGTGTCGTCCCGATGCGCCAGGGCTTCAGGTGTGATCCCCAGTCAGGGCACATACCTAGGTACTGGGTTCGATCCCTGGTTGGGCATGTATAGGAGGCAACCAATCAATGTTTCCCTCCCTTCCTCTCTCTCTCAAATCAATGAAAATATATCCACGGGTGAGGAGTAAAAAAAAAAAAAAAAAAAGATAGAGGCCATTTCCAAGCACTACTCTTACAACCTTCTTGATTACCTCACTCATCTCATTTATGGCATTTCCTCTTTCTCCGTACAATTTGCCCAGTTCCTCAGTAGCCACATTCAGGAGCTTGTCGGCATTATCTTCAGTTTTTTACTAGACAAGTCCCCTTTTCTGCAAAAGGAAAAAAACAAGAAGCATACTTGCTCTTTCGTTCTTTTTCAGCCTTGGAGGCCAGATCTGAGACTAAGGTGTCACCTCCAGAGCAGCCTGTTTGTGAAGGACACGCGACCCGGTGGGCGAGACCAGAAAGCCTTCCGAGTTACGGTCTCGAGTCCTCGAGTCTCCCAGACGACTGGGAGTGCGGAAGCCAGTCTGACGGACAGCGGGGGGATCCAGATGAACGTCTGAGTCACGTGATCGTCGGGCCTGAAGAAGTGCCCCCTCTCAGCCCGCAGGCGTCCCTTACTTTCTGTGGGAAAGTCCACCCAGGGGACGAGCCCTATGGATATGACGGATGTAGGGAAGCCTTCTGGCCAGAGGACTTCCTCCTTGGCCGCCAGGAATCCACGCCAGCGAGAAACCCTATCAATGTAAGGAGTGTGGGAAGGCCTTTAAGTACGGCTCGCGCCTGGTTCAGCACGAGAACATCCATTCCGGCAAGAAACCCTACGAGTGCAAGGAGTGTGGGAAGGCCTTCAACTCGGGTTCCAACTTCATTCAGCACCAGCGGGTCCACACCGGCGAGAAGCCTTACGCGTGTCAGGACTGCGCCAGGGCCTTCGGCCGGAGCTCCCAGCTGATCGAACATCAGCGCATCCATACCGGCGAGAAGCCCTATCAGTGCAAAGAGTGTGGCAAGGCCTTCAATCGGATCTCGCATCTGAAAGTCCACGGTAGGATTCACACGGGGGAGAAGCCCTACGCCTGCAAGGAGTGCGGGAAGACCTTCAGCCACCGGTCCCAGCTGATCCAACACCAGACTCTTCACACTGGCAAGAAGCTCTATGAATGTAAGGACTGCGGGAAGGCCTTCAATCAGGGCTCCACGCTCATCCGGCATCAGAGAATCCACACGGGCGAGAAGCCCTACGCATGTCAGGCCTGCGGGAAGGCGTTCCGGGTGAGCTCACAGCTGAAGCAACACCAGAGAATCCACACGGGAGAGAAACCCTACCCGTGCAAGGCGTGCGGGAGGGCTTTCAAGCGGGTCTCTCACCTCGCTGTGCATTACAGGATCCACACGGGGGAGAAACCCTACGTGTGCCAGGCCTGTGGGAAGGCCTTCAGCCACAGCTCCCAGCTGACTCAGCATCAGGTCGTCCACACCGAGGAGAAGCCCTATGACTGTAAGGAATCGGGGAGGACTTTCGATCGTGGTCCCGCTACTCTTCGACGTCGGAGAAGGCAAAGTAGAGAAGCACAGGTGAACGTGATCAACGTAGAAAAGCCTTCCATCAGCGCTTACCCCTTGTTGATCATCAGAGAACTTATGTTAGCAAGCAACCATAGGAATGGAAGTGATGGGGAGAGCCCATTGGCTTAGGCTAGTCATGCAATCGATGAATGGAAGTAATGGGGAGAGCCCATTGGCTTAGGCTAATCATGCAATCAATGAATGGAAGTAATGGGGAGACCCCATTGGCTTAGGCTAGTCATGCAATCGATGAATGGAAGTAATGGGGAGAGCCCATTGGCTTAGGCTAATCATGCAATCAATGAATGGAAGTAATGGGGAGACCCCATTGGCTTAGGCTAGTCATGCAATCGATGAATGGAAGTAATGGGGAGAGCCCATTAGCTTAGGCTAATCATGCAATCATGAATGGAAGTAATGAGGAGACCCCATTGGCTCAGGCTAATTACAGCTTCCTCCTTTCATCTTGCAGAAAGACGAAGAATACAACAAGCCAGAATGCCTTCATTCAGAGCTGTCCTTCCTCCCGACTCATAAATTTCATACTGAAGAACATTTTTTATGGGTATAAATTGTTTAGATCGTGATTATCAGTGAAGCAGGGAAATTCTGGAAAACGTTTTGTCTCTCATACATTCTTGATTCACCTTTTCTGACTACCCATGTAATAATTTTAACATTAGCCAAAGGTTTGAATGGTCTTGGAAATTGAAAAGAAAAAAAAAAGGAAACAGCCAAATGACTCTTGGGTTAACAAGGAAATAAATCATGCAGTTTTAATAAATGGCAAAGAGAAAAATGGCAATGAGAGGTTGGCCAGGTCGCTCAATTGGGTGGAGCATTGTCCCGATACACCAAGGTTTCCGGTTTGATCCCCTCAGAACACATACAAGAATCAACCAATGAATGCATAAATGAGGGGGGGGGGGAATCCATGTTTCTCTCTCTCCCTCTCTCTCTCTCTCTCTCAAATAAATTTTTTAAAGAATGACAGAGTTTTTTACATCCCAACAGACTTTTAAATGTGAGACATGAAAACCTATAAGATTATACTCAAATATATTAACTGTACTATTCAAGAAACCAGAAGAGAGGACACCAAACATCGCTATGAAGAAAGAACAAATTATTACAAGACGATGAAGTAGAAAATGGTCGTCTTACAATAGTGTGAGTTTTTATTTCTTCCAGACCCAGGAGTAAACTAATTTTAGGTGATGGTGTCTTAACTCCCACCTCATTTGATTGTTTGGGGTTATTTTTATACCTTCTGTCACGGATGGCGCATCTGTGTCTTGGCCTTAGAATCTGAAGGTGTCAGGTGCCGATTTTCAGCCTCTGCAGCTCAAGATGGTCTGTCTATTCCAGGGCCCTGTGGGCTCCTGGGAAGGATTCTCCTCCTTCACAAGAGACGTGGATTAGGAAGACTCCCTCTCCTCTCACTTCTGCTCTTAAACATTTTCCTCTGAGACATGACGCCCGGAGCTACTGCAGCCATCTTGGGACCAAGAGACAAAACAGAGAAGCTGACTCAACAGCCCTGGCAACACTGAGCAAGGAGAGCGCTTCTGAAACTTTCTTTGATGCCTTGTTCTGTGAGGAAGAGAAACCCTTTTTCTGCTAAAGTTGATGGGTAACTGTGGCCTAGAAGTCAATACCTACTTTTTAAATTTTGACATTTTTCTTTATGGCTAAGTACGAGTAGATTTCTGTATATTTCATAACACACACACACATACATATACACACACACATATACACACACATTTATTGTTAATCCTTACCCAAGGATATTTTTCCATTGCTTTTTAAAAATATATATATTTTATTGATTTTTTACAGAGAGGAAGGGAGAGGGATAGAGAGTTAGAAACATCGATCAGCTGCCTCCTGCACACCACCTACTGGGGATGTGCCTGCAACCGAGGTACATACCTTTGACCGGAATCGAACCTGGGACCTTTCAGTCCACAGGCCGACACTCTATCCACTGAGCCAAACCGGTTAGGGCTCCATTGCTTTTTAGAGAGAGTGGAAAGCAGGAGGAAAGATACAAAAAAGTTGATGTGAGAGAGACTCACTGATTGGTTGCCTCCCGCATGCACCCCGACCAAGGTATGTGCCCTTGATGCAATGGAACCCAAGACCCTTCAGTCCACAGGCTGACGCTCTACGCTCTGTCCACTGAGCCAAACTGGCTAGGGCTTTGTGTGTGTGTGTGTGTGTGTGTGTGTGTGACATAAGATTCTATTTATTTATGCCTGTAAGTTATAGTGATAAATTTTCCCTGGTCTTGTATTATTTGAAATATTGTTTCAGAATTCCCTAAAATTGAACTTTTTTTTTTTTATCAAGATCATGAATTTCCAGAAATTTTTACTTTTTAATTTATGTTTGTTACTTAAGCTCTATTTATGAACCATACCATTTATCATTATGTAATATCCTATTCTGCCAGGTATAGTGGTCAACAAACCAAGTCTGGCCTGCTGCCTGTTTTTATAAATAAAGTTTTATTGGGACACAGCCATGCTCATTTATTTAGTTATTCTCTACAACCGGCAGAGCTGAGTGGTTGGAGGAAGACTAGTCACAAAGCCTGCATTTGCTGTCTGGCCCTGAAGATAAGTTCGCCGCCTGGCCAGGGTAACTCTGTTGATTGGAGCATTGTTCCATACGCCAAGGTTGCGGGTCCTTTCCCTGGTCAGAGCACATACAAGATTCAACCAATGAATGCATAAATACGTGGGACAACAAATGGATGCTTCTCCCTATCTCTAAAATTAAATAATTATTGTAATCATACCTTAAAAATCACATGAACATACGCACAATGTGGAATTTGGATGTTTCCCTTTTTAAAAAAAAAATATATATATATATTATTGATTTTTCACAGAGAGGAAGGGAGAGGGATAGAGAGTTAGAAACATCGATGAGAGAGAAACATCCACCAGCTGCCTCCTGCACACTCCCCACTGGAGATGTGCCCGCAACCAAGGTACATGCCCTTGACCGGAATCGAACCTGGGACCCTTGAGTCCGCAGGCTGACGCTCTATCTGCTGAGCCAAACCGGTTAGGGCTGGATGTTTCCCTTTTTAAAGGAAGTGTGAACTAAAATGTCACCTTGGAGCTGGAGTGGAAAAGTTTCTTATTTCTCTTACTACCAACTAATCAATTCGCCACTTCCCATAGGTAACCAATTCCTTCCATTGCTAAGGCTCTATCACCCCGTTACATATGAAGTACACATTCATCTCTGATCTTGGGTTTCATCCACACACAGAGACTCAATTACCCATTTCAAACTACACCTCAACGCTAAGTGGCTCCTTGATAACATCACAAATGTGCCTCATTTCCTCACATGATACTTTATTGATTTTTAGGGAGAGAGGGAGAAACATTGATTGGTTGCCTCCCATATGTGCCTGACTGGGGATTGAACCCAAAACTCACGTATGTGCCCCAACCAGCAATCAACTCCAAAACCCTTTGGCTTACGGGACGATGTTACAACGGAGCCACCTGGCCAGGCCTCCTTGCTTCACTTTTTATCAACTATGACCAAGTTTAGAAAGTCAACACCACATTGACCCCCGCATATCAAAACCACCTACCCTGAGCTTTCTAATGGTAGTTCCTACTTTGCACAAGGTTTATGGGAGCCTGTCCCAATTCCCCCACTCAAATGTAAAATGGTTGCAAGTTTCTACACTTAAAAAAAAAAAGAACTTAGAGCCTGGCCAGTGTGGCTCAGAGGTTGAGCATCAGCCTATGAACCAGGGGGTCACAGTTCCATTCCCAGTCAGGGCACATGCCTGGGCAGTGGGCTCCATCCCCAGTAGGAGGCGTGCAGGAGGCAGCTGAACAATGATTCTCTCTCACCATTGATATTTCTATCTCTCCTCCCTTCCTCTCTGAAATTATATATATATATATATATATATATATATATATATATATATATAGCCTGCGGACTGAAAGGTCCCAGGTTCGATTCCGGTCAAGGGCATGTACCTGGGTTGCGGGCACATCCCCAGTAGGAGATGTGCAGGAGGCAGCTGATCGATGTTTCTGACTCTCTATCTCTCTCCCTTCCTCTCTGTAAAAAAATCAATAAAATATATTTTAAAAAAAAGGCCTTCTCACCTAACTGGTTTGGCTCAGTGGATAGAGCGTAGCCTGCAGACTGAAAGGTCCCAGGTTTGATTCCAGTCAAGGGCATGTACCTTGGTTGTGGACACATCCCAAATAGGAGGTGTGCAGGAGGCAGCTGATCGATGTTTCTCTCTCATCGATGTTTCTAACTCTCTATCCTTCTCCCTTCCTCTCTGTAAAAAGTCAATAAAATATATTTAAAAAGAAAAGAAAAAAAAAAAGGCCTTCTCGCATCACTGGCCCTTGACCGGATCAGCCTTGGTGTTTCCAGAAAACCAGTGTTGGTATTTTGTAAGGTCTGGTCTGAGGCAAGGCTGATGTGACTCTGTCCAGCCCTACTCTGCCACCTGACCCTAACCACATGGGTCTGGGTAGCTGCCTCCATCGGCAGACAACATCAGCTTTCATCTTGGCCGAAACTCCAGGCATTTCAGGGGAACCTTAAAAAAATTAAAAAATAAAAAGCCCCATTGAGATAGAAGCTCTTTAGGAGGCAGAGAAAGGGGTAAAATTTTCCTGAAAGGGTAGCTCTCACTCTTTCATGTAAAACTGAACTGCCACTCACCCCTGAATATACTAGTATTTTCATTTGACCAGCAAGGCCTTTTGGGTCCCTTAATTTTTAAAAATATATATTTTATTGATTTTTTACAGAGAGGAAAGGAGAGAGGTAGAGAGTTAGAAACATCGATGAGAGAGAAACATCCATCAGCAGCCTCCTGCACACCTCCTGCTGGGGATGTGCCCACAACCAAGGTACATGCCCTTGACCGGAATCGAACCTGGGACCCTTCAGCCCGTAGGCCCACGCTCTATCCACTGAGCCAAACCGGTTAGGGCTGGGTCCCTTGATTTCTAATCATTCATTCTGAGTTGACTTGCCCTTGAGCTGGGATGACGGGGAAGGAGAATACCTGGGGGGGGGGGGGGGGGAATCTCCGTTTCCAGGACATAGAGCTGTTGTAGTTGGTGCTTCTGTCCACACGATGGCGCTGCTGCATCAGGAAACAGCCTCTGAGCACCGGCAATGGTGGTTTCACCAATGTGTTATTTTTTCTTTTTTCCTTCCTCCCTCCCTCCCTCCCTTCTTCCTTTTTCTCTTTGATCCTAGGATTTCATAGTGTTTTTCATTAGATCACCCTAGAGGGGACAGGGATCACCTCTACATGTGGAAATCTCAGAATAGGAGAAGCTCCTCTGAATTTTGGTGGGCATTTATTTACAGGTCAGGCATAAAACACGTCCACACGTCCACTTACAAAAAGTTCAACCCTGACCAGTTTGGCTCAGTGGATAGAGCGTCGGCCTGCAGACTGCAGGGTCCCAGGTTCAATCCCGGTCAAGGGCATGTACCTCGGTTGGGGGCACATCCCCAGTGGGGGGTGTAGAGGAGGCAGCTGATTGATGTTTCTAACTCTCTATCCAAACTTTCCCTTCCTCTCTGTAAAAAGTCGATAAAATATATTTTTTAAAAACGTTTAGCTGGTCTGGCTCAGTGGATAGAGCGTCAGCCTGGGGACTGAAAGGTCCATGGGTTTGATTCCAGTCAAGGGCACATTCCTGGGTTGTGGGCTCGATCCCCAGTGGGGGGCGTGCCAATGGATGATTCTCTCTCATCACTGATGTTTCTATCTTTCCCTCTCTGAAGTCAATATAATATATATTTTTTAAAATGCATCCATTCCACGTCTACTAGTATTGATTGAGTTCCTCGCTCTGTGCCAGGAGCCGTTGTAAACAGAAGTAAGACGAACAGAAGTATTCCCGTGGCGCACACATTTTTAGCAGGGGAGTTAGATGATACACAAGCAAATAAACACAGATTGTTATTTCAGACAGCGCCATCGAACACAGCGCCCCATGGGCATGCTTTGTCATTGTGGTTTAGGTACAGAAACCCCAACTTGGACATGAAAGAAAAATATGGACTAACCTACAAGCCAAACATGTTAATAGTTTTTTTAAATGCATTTTTTAAATTTGTATTTTATTTTATAAAATAAGATATATATATATAGATAGATAGATAGATATTTTTTTTTACTGATTTTTTTTCAGAGAGGAAGGGAAAGGGATAGAGTTAGAAACATCGATGAGAGAGAAATATTGATCAGCTGCCTCCTGCACACCCCCTACTGGGGATGTGCCCGCAACCAAAGCACATGCCCTTGACCGGAATCGAACCCGGGACCCTTCATCCTCAG
The DNA here is from genome assembly GCF_000147115.1 of Myotis lucifugus. NCBI lineage: Eukaryota > Metazoa > Chordata > Mammalia > Chiroptera > Vespertilionidae > Myotis > Myotis lucifugus. The sequence goes on along the minus strand of NW_005871833.1, from coordinate 218,258 downwards.
GCGGACGCTCCATCCACTGAGCCAAACCGGTTAGCGCTGCACTTTTCAAAATTGATTTCAGAGAAGAAGGGAGAGAGAGAGAAAATGAGAATCATCAATGACAAGAGAGAATCATTGATCCGCTGCCTCCTGCACGCCCCCCACTGGGGATCAAGCCATCAGAGTCCCTGCGTTGCCCAGCGTTTCTGTTCCCCATTCTGTCGACAGCCACACCCCGATGGAGGCCACCTGAGCCCCCGACCCCTACCTGCCCAGCCCCGCCTTCTGTCCATTCTCCTGGCCGCCCAGCCTAGCAACCCCTCCAACCCAGGCACCGACCCCCAGAATCCCAGGGACGCGGCTCTGTCACTCGGGGTGCCCTATGGTTCCGGTCTGGCCCGGCCTAGCCGGCCCCTGGGGGGGGGGGGTCACTGAAGGAGGTCACGCCAACCCCGGGTTGGACCTCCCCCGTCTGCATTCTGCAGGTTGCCTTTTGCCAACCGCGGCGGGAACTACATTTCCCCAGAGAGCCCCGGCGGCGGAGGACACGCCCCACTTCCCGGCGTCGTCACGCTGTTGGCTTCTTTGCGCGCCCGTGCGTGCTGGGTGGGCTAAGCGGCCTGGGTCCCGGGGAGGGGGCCGGAAAACG
>NW_005871833.1:215963-217287 GCF_000147115.1 Myotis lucifugus | reverse complement strand
GTGGGTGCAAGGGGACGGGCTGGCCCCGGGGACACCTTCGCCAGGCACCCCCGTTCCCGTGCTCGCGGGGACGGACACCCCGCCCCTCCGTGGTCGCGGGGGGAGGGAACGGCCATCCCAGCGACCCTGCACAGTTGGCCTCATGCTGCCTGGTGCCGGCTATTGGGTTCTCCACCTGCGGAAGCTTTTTTTTGTTGTTGTTTTTTAAAACCTATTTTATTGATTTTTCACAGAGAGGAAGGGAGAGGGATAGTTAGAAACATCGATGAGATCAGCTGCCGCCTGCACACCCCCTACTGGGGATGTGCCCGCAACCAAGGTACATGCCCTTGACCAGAATCAAACCCGGGACCCTTCAGTTCACAGGCCGATGCTGTATCCACTGAGCCACACCAGTCAGGGCAGCCCTTTCTTTTTTTATTAAATACTAGAGGCTCAGTGCATGAAATTTGTGCACCAGTGGGGTCCCTCGCCTGGCCTGCGGAATCGGGCTGAAACCAGCTCTCCGACATCCCCACCGAGGGGTCCCAGATTGTGAGAGGGCGCAGGCCAGGCCCAGGGACCCCACGGGTGCACAATCCAGGCTAGGGAGGGACCATGGGTGGGCTCCAGGGTGTGTCCAACCCATCTCGCTCAGTCCCAATCAGCCAGACCCCAGCAGCAAGCTAACCTACTGGTCAGAGCATCTGCCCCCGGTGGTCAGTGCACATCATAGCGACTGGTCGACCAGTCAACTGTCTGCCCCCTGGTGGTCAGTGTGTGTCATAGCAAGTAGTTGAGTGGCCTTAGCATATCATTAGCATATTACACTTTGATTGGTTGAACAGCCGACCGAACACTTAGCATATTAGGCTTTTATTACATAGGACTAGAGTCCCCGTGCACGAAATTTGTGCACGGGTTGCGTCCCTAGGCCTGGCTGGCGATCAGGGTCGATCTGTGGGGCAACTAGTGGGCGATCAGCCCCACCCCACTCCCCTATCGCTGGCACCCACCTTGGCCAGCCTGGCACCGACCCCTGATCCTCCGCCTCCAGTCACCTCCCTCTGCAGGGACCTGACCCCCCGGGCAATTGGGCCCCCTGCTGACACCCCGCCTTGGCTGGCCTGGGGCCTGTGGGCTAGGGGTAGCTCCTGCATTGAGTGTCTGCCCCCTGGTGGTCAGTGTGTGTCATAGTCGTTTGGTCAATTTGCATATTAGGCTTTTATTATATAGGATATTTGTATTGATTTCAGAGAGGAAGGGAGGGGGAAAGAGAGGGGAACATCCATGATGAGGGAGAATCATGGATAGGCTGCCTCCTGCACCCCCCCCTATTGGGGAT
>NW_005871833.1:199172-214629 GCF_000147115.1 Myotis lucifugus | reverse complement strand
GGGACCAAGAGAAGGCAATCCTTCCATCCCAGGTCTGGTTGTGCGGGCTCCATGGCAAAGCACCACAGGTCGGGGGCACCTACACATCAGCCGTTTCTTCTCTCACGGTTCCGGTGGCCACAAGTTCAAGGTCAAGGTGTCCGCCGGGTTGGTTCTCCTGGGGCCTCCTAGCTCAGCGTGCAGGCGGCCGCCCTCCTGCCGCCCCTGCTCCTTCGTTCCTGGTGCTGCTTCCTCCTCTTACGAGGACACCGGTCAGACTGCTTAGGGCCCGACCACGTGACTCCGTTTCACTTTTCCTCACCTCTTCTCGGGCCCTACCTCCACATGCAGTCACACTGGGGCATCCTGGGGTTAGCACTTCCACCTTCGAATCTGGGGGACACCGCATAGTCCATAGCAGCCCCGTCACCAGGGGCCTGCGCACCCGCTGAGCGGAAACGTGGTCTGTCCTTCCAGAGCGCGGTGACGTTTGGGGACCTGGACGTCGCTTTCTCCCAGGAGGAGTGGGGCCGGCTGAGCTGCGCCCAGAAGGCCCTGTACAGAGACGTGATGCTGGAGAACTACCGGAACCTGGTGTCGCTGGGTACGGCCCCCCCTCGCTCCCACCTCCCCCGTCCGCTGCGGGCCGCCCTCTCCAGCCCTTTCCCCTCACACCATGACCATCTCCCGTTTCTCTATTATTCAGGTCTCTGCCGCTCTAAGCCCGACGTGATCTCCTCCTTGGAACAGAGGACAGAGCCCTGCATGGCCAAGAACGGGTTGACAGGAGGCCGGTGCCCAGGTGAGCGTGGGAGACCAGGTGGCGGCCACTCACTGGGGGTCACAGGTCAGCAACCTCAGGCAGGCGGGGTCATCAGGAGGCTCCTGAGCTCGGGGCCTGGAGGGCAAGGAAGTCCCCCTGGAATGGACGCCCCGCGCTTTCATCTCCTGTCGCTGCGCTGCTCTCCAGCTTCGCCCCATCCCTCTAACACAGCGGTTCTCAACCTGTGGGTCACGACCCCTTTGGGGGCCGAACGACCCTTTCACAGGGGTCGCCTAAGACCATCCTGCACATCAGATATTTACATGACGATTCATAACAGTAGCAACATTACAGTTATGAAGTAGCAACGAAAATAATTTTATGGTTGGGGGTCACCACAACATGAAGAACTGTGTTAAAGGGTCGCAGCATTAGGAAGGTTGAGAACCACTGCTCTAACATACCCTCACTCCGCTGCTCCGGGCGTCTTCCCCAGCTCCCTCCCGCCCCTTGACGGTCAGACTCACGTGGTCTCGGGTCTTTAAAGCATGTTTGGCCGACGCTGGTGTCATGTTCACTATCTTATTTCTCTTTGATGAAATGACTGGTTCATGGGCTTTTTAAAAACAATTGTTACCGCTCACACTTCAGAGGAACGGGCCATGCTGACAGGACAGGGGCCCAGAGGCATACGTTACGGTGGCTCGCGTGGGTCGCCATGTGGCTCAGGAGGGTTAGATGTTGTATTCCTGCAAGGGTTCCACCGAGCATCCATGTTTATTAGTACTAACTTTATTAGTAATAAAGCAGGAGGCTAGTGAGCTGGAGAAGACATTTTTTAAAAAATATATTTTACTGATTTTTCACAGAGAGGAAAGGAAAGGGAAAGAGAGTTAGAAACATCGATGAGAGAGAAACATGGATCAGCTGCCTCCTGCACACTCCCTACTGGGGATGTGCCCGCAACCAAGGTACATGCCCTTGGCCGGAATCGAACCTGGGACCCTTCAGTCCGCAGGCTGATGCTCTATCCACTGAGCCAAACCGTTCATGGCGAGAAGACATTTTTGCTGAATAAAATAGAGGAAGAGTCAAAGCGAGTGTTGCTGAGTAAACTCAAGTAAGGATTAGACGGCATTTCCTCCAGTGGCCTCCCTTCCCCTGGTCTGTCCCTCCACACTGCATCTTAGATGCCAGGCTGTGAGCTCTCTCCTCTGACCTCCCAATTCTCCCTCCCTCCCTGCTGACGGCTGGTGTGTCAGCGTTGAGGTGAGGAGGCTCACTGTGTGCAGAGTTGAAACTACAGAAGCGAGGGAACCTCAGTGAGGTTGGTTAATCAGGGAACAGCTCTCACAGTGATGCGCTCCTCTGAGGATTGAGTCCTCTGGTTGCCCGGTGGGGTGTTCATCACCCTGACCCCAGTGCAAGCGACGCTTCCTGTCGTGCTGTCTTTCAGGCGGGAAGGCTGTGCTGGAGGCCCCGCCCCGGGAGGTGCCCGTGGAGGAGGGCCCCTGTGAGGAACGGTGGTCCAGGGCAGCGCTGCTTCACAGACGGGCCGGCTGCCGCCTGCAGGGCTCCGGGCGGGGGCAGCGCTGTGATGGCGAGACTCTGCTCCAGAGGCAGCCGGTAAGTGGGGCCTCGCGTGGGGGCAGAGGGCATGTTGGTGGGCAGCTGGCAGGAGGTGGCGTTGAGGGAGGCAGAGCAGAGGGCTCCCAGGCAGCTTCCTGTTTCAGCAGCGCAGGCGGGCAGTCCTCGGACCCAGGGAGACAGCATCCTGCATGGGAGGAAGGAGGCCGAGCCGGCAGTGAGTGTGGGACACGCTCTCCTTTGCTGTTTTGGTTAATCCTTGCCCCAGGATGTTTTCCCATTGGTGTTTAGGGAGAGTAGAAGAGAGGGCAGGACAGAAATAGCGACAGGAGAGAGACACATCGATGGGTTGGTTGCCTCCTGCACTCGCCCCGACTAGGGCCCGGGCTGGGGAGGAGCCTGCAACCATGGTACATGTCCTTGACCTGAATCGAACCCGGGTCCGTTCAGTCCGCAGGCTGACGCTCTACCCACTGGGCAACCCCAGCCAGGGGAGAAGCTCTCCTCAGAATGCAGCGCTGCCTGCAGACAGGCTCCGCCCAGAAGGAGTGAGCAGGCGTGATGCTCAGAAAAGTGGGGACTTTAGTGCAATGAGTCACAACAGTCTGCTTAAGTCAGGACACGTGCAGCATGTGCTGCTGTGAGGGAGCCTCCAGCAGGCGCTCCCCTTTTTCTCAGCTGAGAGGAAGCCCCCCGAGTCACCCAATACCCGAGCTGGGGGGGGGCAGCCTTCAGTCGCAGGAGAAAGTCCATGCTGTGGGCGCTCATCCTCCACAGAATCACACATTTCCCACCGCAGAGCAGGGCCTCCTGTTTTCTCCCTCCCGCCAAACGCACGTGCTGTCACTCGGTCCAGCCCCCCCGACCTGCGTCACTTGGGAGCTAAGCGAGGATTCCTGGACAGACGTCTCTTCCAGGGTGTGATGGCTGGGTCACGGCCCGTCTGTGCCGTTTCAGGGCTTGGCGACCAGCACGCGGGTGGCCAGCGACTCCTCGCAGCAGCCCGGCCCGGCTCAGGGAAGTTTCCCTAAGGATGTGACTCGGGGGAGCCCGGACCTGGAGGCAGGTGAGGCGTCCCATCCAGCCTGACTCCCCCCCTCGGTGCTGAGGTGTGTGCGCGTGGTGGGCGCCCTGCGGTGTCGGGCTGAACCGTTGCTGTCGGTTTCCGAGGAGCATTTGCTGCTGGTGGAGCGGAAAGCTGGTGTCTTCGTTGTGCGTGAAGCGCTCTGTGCTGTCAGGGCCTCCTCACTCTTCTTCCTGCTCCTCCTGTGCTGACACTTTCCTCTTGGAGCCGAGGGGCTGACTCTGCAGAGGCCACGAGCGTGACGGACCCCTGTCCTTGTCCACGCAGGGCGCTGTGTGTCCCGGCCGCAGTGGCCTTCTCGGCTGCATCGCGGGAGGGAGCCCTGGCTGGTGAAGAAAGAGCTGGCGGGAGGCCTCTTCTCAGGTGAGCGCGGGAGGCGGGCGCGGGAAAGCCTTCACAGCGGAGGGGGAGCTGCCCTGGAGGCCGCGTCCTTGCTAAGGCACAGGGGTCAACGCTGCCCAGGCCTGTTGGGCTGGAGGGAAAATTGAGGCCTGCCTTTTCAAAGTTCTCCTTCTCCTCCTCCTCCTCCTCCTCCTCCTCCTCCTCCTCCTCCTCCTCCTCCTCCTGGGCGGTGACTGTGTCGGTAGCCCTCCTCCTGTCTCTGGCCACTCGGATGTGCGTCAGCCACTCTGTTCCTCAAGTGACCTTCCCTGGCCCCGTGGGCTTTTGCGCTGCCTTCCGAAGGTTTCCTCCTCCTCGGTCAGAGGCCCATTCCCTTCATATGCGTCCTTTCCTCTGAGAACCACCAATTGACAGTTCATTGAGGGGCCGCTCTGTTTGGCATTGGCAGGTGTTGGAGAGACGGAGTTTGCGAATACGTTACTCAGACCATTACTCTAATAATGGGAGGATAAGACATATTCATGGATAACTGGCATGAGGTAGAAATTGCAGAATTTCCCATAAGGCATTGCAGGGGCAAAGGAGAGGATCCCGGTGGCGTTCTTGTAGTTGGACAGGGTGGGCGGAAGTCGGATGGCAAGAAGGTGTCAGTGGTGGGGGGTCTCTTCCTTGTTTGCTACACAAGGGAAGGCAAAGAAATTTCTTTGACAAATAACGGTTTATAGAAAGTGTAATCCTATCAACTGTCTGGATGACCCTGTAAACACAATATGTTATCAAAGCAACTTTGACCCCTTTCAAGTATTTTGAACATAGTGGGGATTGTAGTCTATGCTCAGTCGTGCACACAGATCCTTTCACACGCCCTCCATGTTGCACATCTCCGGTTAGGTTACTTCACAGCTATTGTTATGGAAAATGTGCGCACAGTAGGCATCCTGTGGAAGGGGAAACCAGGTGCTTTGGGGATCACTGTGTTCCTGGACCTGGACGTCTGCTAGGCTCTGAGAGCTGCTTTGCTTTCAGCAACTCCAGCGATGACCAGGAGTGTGGGTTTCATTGTGTCCTCAGCACGTCGGGTATCTTGATGAAAATGCTTACTCATTATTTGAAGAAAGATTATGGCCGCAAGTTACTTTTTTATTATGAAAACGTTTGAATACTTTCCCTGAATTTGGTTATTCTCTTTATCCTTTTATAAAATGTTTCTCATTTACACCCACTTATCTATTCATGTCTTTTATAGTCTCAGGGACTTTTCTGTAAAGCATGCTAGTTTTTTGATGTTCTGTCTCAAACTATTTTCACATCCTATATAATAAAATCCCGCAAACGGCAGAACGACCAGAAAGACTGGTTGACCAGTTGCTATGACGTGCACTGACCACCAGGGTGCAGATGCTCAACACAGGAGCTGCCCCCTGGTGGTCAGTGTGCTCCCACAGTGGGAGCACCGCTTGGCTGACCGGGATGAGTAACACTCCCACAGTGGGCCGATTTCCGCAGGCCACGCCCCCCACCAATGCACGAATCCTGTGCACCGGGTCTCTAGTATGGTAATAAGAGTTGTTGTTTTAAGTAGACCTTTTAAAAATATAAAACTTTGGAAATATTTACATAGTCTCATGTATTCTTTTATGATTTCTCCTTCTATTTGTGTCCTTAGAAACTTGATACATGTAGTTCTTTTTTTTAATGACTCTCTAGTATTACAGTATATAGATACAATTCACTTAACTGACTTACTATTAAGGACATTTGAACATTTAGGTCTTTTCCAGTTTTTAAAAAGTGGTCCCGTTTGCACAGATCTCTCTGCATGATAAAGTACACATGTTTTTAAAGTTTCACGGATATAGTGCTAAACCATTGGTGACAAACATCTCCCCAGTAGTATTTGGTTGGTTCGTGTGTTTTGTTTTCTTCCATTTTTGCCAAGCGGTTGAATGAAAATTGAGTTTTATTTAATATTTATTTCCCAGAAGCTTGTGATGTTGAGAATGTATGCATTTAAATCCATTTGGAGTTCAGATTTTGTTAATGGTGTCTTTATACTCATTACTCATATTTCTATTGGGTCCTAATTCCTTGCCTTTATATTGTATGAATATAAGCCCTGTTTTGTGAATGTGATACATTTTTTTTCTTAGTTTTGTGTGGTCTCTAAGTTTGCATGATATTTCTTGCAGTACAGTAGTTTAAATTGGGTGGTATTTTCATTAATAGAAGCATTAACTCTGTTGACTGCTTTTACTCTTAGTTTTTCTTTTTATTAATAGATATATTAAATAATACATTTGGTTTCCTTTCTGTTGCTTACTTAATTCTTTCTTGCTCTCTTCCTATCCATGACACATTGTTGAGTCTTCCTATCCATGAACACAGGATGTCTTTTCTTTTATTTGACTCTTTTTAATTTTATTAAGCAATGTTTTGTAGTTTTCAGCATCAGTCTTGCACCTCCTTGGGCAAATTTATTCCTAACTAATTTCTTCTTTTAATGTTATTTTTAATGGAATTGTTTTCATAATTTCCTTTTCATAGTGTTCATTCTGAGTGTATACAAATGTAGTGATTTTTGTGTGTTGCTCTTGTAACCTGCGATTTTGATGAATTAGCTTATTAACTCTGACACTTTGCTTGTGAATTCTTTAGGGTTTTCTGTATATGAGATCATACCATCTGCAAATTTGGATGCCTTTTATTTCTATATCTAATTGTTCTGGCTAGAACTTCCAGACCAGTTTTGAATAGAAGTAGTGAAAAAGGCATCCTTATTTGGTTTGATCTAAGAAGGAAAGCTTTCGGTGTTTTTTTTATTATTTAAAAAAATATTTCCTTTTCCCTATCTTACCGTCATCTTTTTTCAGACATTTGTCTCTCTGCATCATCTCCCAATACCAGTTTCATCTATGTATATTTATTAAGATACAACTACATATGCACAATTTTTGGTATATGCTAACTGATTTAGCAAAAGGATTTCAGATATATACATTCCTCCCTGTAACCTGAAAGTGTGGAATAAAACATATATTTTTTCAGTAGTACATCTGAGCATAATTAATTATAATATTAAGACTCACCATTATTATAAAAACAATCTCCTCAAAATGAGAAATTAAATTGCAAGACCCTATCCTTATTAAATGGCCAGGAAAGAAGTGAAGATTTTATCAGGCTCATGGGAAGTAAACAAATAGGTTCACAAATGTAAAAATGATTCAATGGGATTACTAAGCTTTGGCCATCAACTGGTAATGTTGCTTTTGTTGAAATTATTCAAATAAAATATGGTTTACAGAAGCATCATTTCCTGGTCGTAGGGCAGTAATCAGGCTTTCAGATACTCTTAATGCACGTTACAGAGTGCAGTCTCTTTTTGTGCGTTTGGCCTGTTTCTTAGAACAGCTTTTGTGATGTGATGACTGCCGTGGCATCCAAAGCCAGATAGACAGAGAGTGAAATAATTGAAGTCAGCGAATGTCATAGGGTATATTTTTAGGTGGTGTGATTGCAGAACGTTTTTTTCAACTCCCGCTCTTTTGATATGTAACCAGTCCACATATATATTTTCTTCTCATGTCTCCTGAGGTTCCTGTATGGGTTCAGTCTGGGGTCTCTCATATACATTGTAGGCTGCATGTTTAAATGCAATAGCTTTTACAAATGCATAGTTTATGTGGTTGAATTCACCATTTAGTGAACCCATTTACAGTTTTCTTTTTAGCATATTTTTTTTCTAGTCCATGATAAAGGAAATATTTGTTTTCTTGATATGTTTCAGGCCAACAATCTGTACATGAGACCCAGGAATTATTTCCAAAGCAGGATTTATTTGCTGATGTGCTAACAGACAGAACTTTAAGCACTAATCTGGAATGTTCAACTTTCAGAGAAAATTGGGATTCTGAGGGTGTGTTTGAAAGGAAGCTGGTAGGCCGGGAGACACAATTCAGGCAAGAAACAGGCACTAATAGCAAAACCCTCTCTAAAGAAAGAGAGCGTACGTATAACAAATCTGGAAGATGGTTCCCTTTGGACGTGTCAGAAGAGAGAGTTCATAACCGTGATTCAGTTAAGAAAAGTTTCCCCCAAAATGCAGTGGCGATAAAACATACAGGAGTCTGCACAGGAAAAAAACCTTTCAAATGTAATGAATGTAAGAAAACGTTCACCCAGAGCTCATCTCTTACTGTTCATCAGAGAATTCACACCGGAGAGAAACCCTATAAATGTAACGAGTGTGGAAAGGCCTTTAGCGATGGCTCCTCCTTTGCCCGACATCAAAGATGTCACACTGGCAAGAAGCCCTACGAATGCATTGACTGTGGGAAAGCCTTCATACAGAACACATCCCTTATTCGTCACTGGAGGTACTATCACACTGGGGAGAAACCCTTTGAATGCATCAACTGTGGGAAAGCCTTCAGTGACCACATAGGACTTAATCAACACAGGAGAATTCATACTGGAGAGAAACCCTACAAATGTGATGTGTGCGACAAGTCCTTCAGGTACGGCTCATCCCTTACTGTTCATCAAAGGATTCATACTGGAGAGAAACCGTATGAGTGTGATGTTTGTCGAAAAGCCTTCAGCCATCATGCATCCCTCACTCAACATCAAAGAGTGCATTCTGGAGAGAAACCTTTTAAGTGCAAAGAATGTGGGAAAGCTTTTAGGCAAAATATACACCTTGCTAGTCACTTGAGAATTCACACTGGAGAGAAGCCCTTTGAGTGTGGGGAATGTGGCAAATCCTTCAGCATCAGTTCACAGCTCGCCACTCACCAGAGAATTCACACTGGAGAGAAGCCCTATGGGTGTAAAGTTTGCAGTAAAGCCTTCACCCAGAAGGCTCACCTCGCACAGCATCAGAAAACTCATACGGGAGAGAAGCCATACGAGTGCAAGGAATGTGGGAAAGCCTTCAGCCAGACCACACACCTCATTCAGCATCAGAGAGTTCATACCGGAGAGAAGCCCTATAAATGTGTCGAGTGCGGGAAGGCCTTTGGTGATAACTCATCCTGTACGCAACATCAGAGGCTTCACACGGGCCAGCGGCCTTATGAATGTTTTGAGTGTGGAAAGGCATTTAAGACAAAGTCATCCCTGATTTGTCATCGCAGAAGTCACACCGGAGAGAGACCGTATGAGTGCACTGCCTGTGGCAAAGCCTTTAGCCATCGCCAGTCCCTTAGCGTGCATCAGCGGATTCATTCCGGAAAGAAACCGTATGAATGCAAGGAGTGTAGGAAAACCTTCATCCAGATTGGACACCTCAATCAACACAAGCGAGTCCACACGGGCGAGCGGGCCTATAACTACAAGAAAAGCAGGAAAGTCTTCAGGCAGAGCACACACTTTGCTCATCAACGAATTCATGCCGGAGAGTCATCCGCACGCCCCTCCTTACCTTCCACGTCAAATCCTGTGGATCTTTTCCCCAGATATCTCTGGAACCCATCCTCGCTCCCATCACCATAATCTCAGTATCGTTCTTCCAGCTAGACTACTCCAGTAGTGTATAGACTGGTCTCTGCTCTTTTGTTTTTGTCCTCGACAAGGTTGTTTTTCACGTGGCAGTCAGGGTGATGTGGCTGTGAATGTAACTCGCTCACTTCTGATGTAAAAACTTGCATTGAGGTCCTCTAAACTGGTTACTGCCTAAGACGCTCCTAGAACAGTGCCTCGTCCACACGAAGTGTGAGTGACTTTAGCTCCTTTACAACATTATTTTGGGACATTGAAGCATTGCCATAGTTAGCTCTGAATAAAAATGGTGCATAACACAAGACCAGGCGGAACAAGGTTTTAGATTGGGAAGATGAGTTTGGGGAAGTCCATGAAGCTTTGCCTATGTCGTTTTAAAACTTGATTCCATTTTGCTGAGTTCATGTTGTGGGTTTCCACCTTATCTGCATAAATGTAAGGTGCACTTGGTGAGAAAATTTAGCTTTACATCTGACAACAGTCTTAGGAAGTGTGTAGGGAATATGGATGAGTAGGTCACCTGGAACAATCAGAAAATGCAAGCTTTATATGAATAAAGTTAAAACTACAGACATGTTACTCGAGAATTAGAAAATTTGGCAAGATTTGACCTATTGAAAGTCACCTGGACTCATGAATGAGTCCTCTTAAACTTTCAAGGAACCATTAACCTGAGGTATACTCATCAAGAGTAGGGGTCAGCAGCCCTCGCTGACTTGGCTCATTGGAAAAAGTGTCAGCCTGTGGATTGAAGGGTCCCGGGTTTGATTCTGATCAAGGGCCCGTACCTCAGTTGCAGACGCGATCTCTGCACCTGGTCAGGTCTTATGCGAGAGGCAACCTATCAATGTGTCTCTCTCACATCATTGTTTCTCCCCCTCCCTTCCACTTTCTAAAAACCAAAGGGAAAATATCCTCAGGTGAGGATTAACAACAAAAAAGAGTAGGGGTGAGCAAACTGACTCATGGCCAAAGTCTCACTGGCTGTTTTTGTATGGCCCATAACCTAAATTTTTAAAACATGTTTAAATGGTTGGACAAGTTAAGAGAATAATATTTTATGACAACATGACTATTATATGAAATTTACATTTCAGTGTCTGTAAAGTTTTATTGGCTCACAGCCACACATTTTTATTTTTTTACATATTGCCTTTGGCTGCTTTCATTCTACAAGGTCAGAGTTGAGTACCTGCAACATACAAAATACAGCCTGCACAACCTCAAATATTTACTATCCTTTTACAGAAAAAGTTTGCCCACCCCTGCTCTAGCACAGAGAAGTAATATACAAAAGGTTCTAATTATTTCTTCAAGGAAAATACAACTTTTACATCAACATGAAAACTGTCAAGCAACTTCAAATAGAGGTGATGGGAAACGATTAAACCATATTGAACAATATAAAATGTGAATAAAAAGAAATATATTTTTCTAGATGAAACACTGGATACTATTAAAATATTTGTAAAGTGTTTTTCCCAACAGAGTCCCAGTAGGATATGTTTATTTTGACAGTTTTTTTTAAAACCACACGAGGAAAGATAATTTGTCAAGTATAGCCAGACATTTTAACAATAAGTTTCTTTGCATTTGAAATTTTATAAAAAGACTGGTTTTTAATTTTGGGGAAATGATGTTTGACAGTCCGTTGTCTACTCTCCAAAAACAAAACAAAACAGCAAATTTACACCTTCCAGGGGAATGTAATACAATTGTATATAATACAGTTGGATTTATTTAGCAGAACATGGAGTCCTAGAACACATTGTTAGAGAGTCAAGTTGGCCCAAATAAAGATGTAAAACTTCAGCATTGAGAAAGGCACCAAAGAGGTATGAAAGACAATTGATAGGAAATATATACAACTTATATGGAAAAACCAACAACAAATTATGTCATTTAGGAACAAAGTGCTATTACACATACAAAGCAATGGGAAGAAGTTGACAGTGTATACCAACAGGCCTGTCACAGTTGAAGAATTCACATGAACAAAGAAAATTTGTGAAGTTCTTAGCCATTACAAATGAAAACAAATTGGCCTCTCAGATGGGTCAAAATCTAGAATTTGGATACCATCCAGCACTGGTATCAGTGGGGAGAACAGGCACTTGTTCATCATTAGTGTGTAAGTGAGTCTCATCTTTTTGGAAAACAACACAACAAGACTTACCAACATGAATGTGCATTTCTCTTGAAACCGTCATTCTAGATCTGTTAATGTTATCCTATTGGAATAAATGGGGAGATGTAAATAATATTTATGGCAGATTGTTTTAATTTTGACAAAAAGGATTTCAGTGTCCCGCCAAGCAGATTAAAATTGTAATTATTCAATCCTGTATTGTCCAGTCAGTATTAAAAGGTTAAGCTCTAGCCCTAACCGGTTTGGCTCAGTGGATAGAGCGTCAGCCTGTGGACTGAAGGGTCCCAGGTTCGATTCCAGTCAAGGGCATGTACCTGGGTTGCGGGCACATCCCCAGTAGGGGGTGTGCAGGAGGCAGCTGATCGATGTTTCTCTCTCAATGTTTCTAACTTTTTATCCCTCTCCCTTCCTCTCTGTAAAAAATCAATAAAGTAAAAAATAAAAAAAATCAATAAAATAAAATAAAAGGTTAAGCTCTATGTGTGTTTCTATGGAGAGTTATCTGTCCACAATCTATTAAATAAAATTTGTGGTTTGCAGAACCTTGTGTGTAAAGTGATCTTGTAGTCATAGAGTCAATATTGAATTGCATATATATATATGTATATATATATATATATATATATGTGTATATATATGTGTATATATATGTGTATATATGTATATCTTTGCATGTACATATATCTGCATGTTTGTGTATATATTTTTCCGTATATATGTTGAAATCTGTTTTTGTCTTTAACACACACACTTTTTCTAGCTCTTTGTTGGCACTCTCACATTTTTCATTCTGCATTCTGGTGAACTGCCAGTCACATGCTTTCAGTTAAGCCAATCGGATTTGTCATCCTCTGGGTGTGATTGGAGACACCAGGACAGGAGTGGGGTCAATATCCGGCTTTCCGTGTGGCCCGAGTGTGTGTTTTCTTTCGGTCAGTACTCGTGTTGATTTGGGTCCTTATGGTACCCACTATTAACTACATGGAATATCCCTCTTGGACTGGAAGTAGTTGTAATCGAGTCATCCTTTGGCAACAGCCTGAAGCTTTCTGCCTCTCTACCTCTCACTCTGATCCATTAAAATGACTTCTTCCTCACATCCTAGTTTCATTCTGTTCTTTAAATCTGCAAGGCACCTGGCATTCTTCCAATGTTTAACTTCCAGTTCTAAGTAAAAGTTATCATCTTTCAACCAAAGAAAGCTAGCTTGTATAGGAATTGGTACTACAGAATGATCAGACTATAAAGAAGCAGGATGTAGTCATCAAAAGTGTTCACTGTTGCCCTGACCGGTTTGGCTCAGTGGATAGAGCATTGGCCTGCGGACTCAAGGGTCCCAGGTTCGATTCCGGTCAAGGGCATGTACCTTGGTTGCGGGCACGTACCCACCCAGTGGGGAGTGTGCAAGAGGCAGCTGATCGATGTTTCTCTCTCATCGATGTTTCTAATTCTCTATCCTTATACCTTCCTCTCTGTAAAAAAATCAATAAAATACATTATTATTTAAAAAAGTGTCCACTGTAGGACAGTGATGGTGAACCTTTTGAGCTCAACATGTCAGCATTTTGAAAAACCCTAACTTAACTCTGGTGCCGTGTCACATATAGAAATTTTTTTATATTTGCAACCATAGTAAAACAAAGACTTATATTTCTGATATTTATTTTATATATTTAAATGCCATTTAACAAAAAAAAAAAATCAACCAAAAAAATGAGTTCGCGTGTCAGAGGTGTCAGGTTCGCCATCACTGCTGTAGGATAATCATCTTCCAAGCTCATTTAAACTGTTGGCCGGCCTGGAGTCCGCTCTGACTTGGCTGGACACATCAATTTCTCCCCACGTGGGCAGCTCACAGCAAGGCAGCTTGCTTCAAGGCAAGGGAAGGTACCCAAGATAGACGCCAGAGTCTTTTTGTAAACTAACATTACAACTGACGTTCCTGGGTTAGAATTGAGTTAATTAGAAGTGGGTTACACACACACACACACACACACACATACAAAGTGGGTCACTAGACCCAGCTCACTTCCAACGGGAGAGGATTATGAAAGACTAGAGGCCTGGTGCATGAAATTCATGTACAAGTAGGGTCCCTAGGCCTGGCTGGCGATAAGGGCTGTTCTTTGGGGTGACTAGCAGGGCGATTGGGGGCCCCCACTGGCGCCTGCGAGCTGGGGGCAGCTCCTGCATTGAGCGTCTGCCCCCTGGTGGTCAGTGCACGTCTTAGCAAACGGTTGAGCGGCCTTAGCATATCATTAGCATATTACGTTTTGATTGGTTGAATGAACAACCGGAAGACCAGACACTTAGCATATTAGGCTCTTATTATATAGGATTAATCATATTTATTTTAAATTGCTGGCATGAAAATTCCAAAATCTCTGCCATATCTGAGCCTACTTCTGATGCTTGCTTTGTCTCTTCATACTGTGTTTTTTCTTGTGCATGCCTTGTAATTTTTGGTTGATAGCTGGCCATAATGTGCCAGGTAATAGAAACTAAGGTAATTAGAATTTTAGCGTGAAGTTTTATGTTAACCTGGCTGGGAGCTGGGCTCTCTTTAATGCTTGATGTAGCTGTAAGTGCCACATACTTTTATTTCTTCGGTTTCCTTGTTTTGTTTTTCTTCCCCTGCTGTGTTTGGACTTCCCTAGGAACGTCTTAAATAGAATCCGAGTCCGTCTGTGTCTTGCTGCTTGTTGTAATTGCTAAGATTGACTGAAGCCCTGTTGGTGTGATAGTAAAGTATGGGGAAAGGGAAGCATTCTGTATCCTATGATTAACTCTCAGTTTCTCAGTGGGTTTGAGTTCTTGGGCTGTGACCTTCAGAAGTGCTTCTTAGCCCTTATTGAGACAGGAGGGCTAGAGGGACTGGAGCTGCCAATTGGCCTTCCTCCCGGGCCAACAGTGCTCTAGCAGTGGTGCTCAACCTTCCTAATGCCACGACCCTTTAATACAGTTCCTCATGTTGTGACCCAACCATAAAATTATTTTTGTTGCTACTTCATCACTGTCATGTTGCTGCTGTTATGAATCGTCATGTAAATATCTGATATGCAGGATGTATTTTCATTGTTCGCGACCCACAGGTTGAGAACCGCTGCTAGTGTGTCGTTTTCCTTGGCGTGCAGGGCTTTTGTTACGGAGAATGCTCTGAGCTCTGTCAAAGGGTTTACTTTTCCCACCCTCTGCCCAAAGCAACAAGGTTCTCCCACACCCCAGGTACCCTGATTTTTAGTTTGAGAACTTGGTGGAGTTCCTGGAGGTAAAATCCAGGCATCTTAGGGGACACCTGACGATATGCCAGACGCTTTTTTAGTTGGCAGGAAGACGGCCCTAAACAAGACCGAGAAGCTGTGGGCCGGACAGGGGGTGACGAAATGGGCACAGGGGGTAGAGATCAGCAGCCAGGGAGACTGAGTGACAGGTGACCTACCCACACACTCCCAGAGTCACAAATCGCAGTGCACAGAGCAGCAGGCGAAATCTAAGCCCTCCTGCCCTGCAGGCGCCATCCATCCCCTGGACCAGCCGTTCTGAGCCGCACCACAGCCCATCCGAGGCTTTACCGGCCCAAGCGCCCTGTACCCCACTCGCCCTCCCGAGGCCCTCGAGCTGGTGGCTCTCAGCCTCCGGAGCCTGCCCGTGGCCCCCCACCCTCAAGCGCGGGGGTCACCATGGAGACGGTCCGTGCTTCTGGGGACCCAGAATCGGGGCTGAGGCGGCTCCAAAAGGTTCTATTCCGGACCAGGAGGCACCTGTAGGAGATGGTGACCACTAGGACCGGAGGGGAACCCTGTGCTACAGCTCTGTCGCCTGCTTCGCTGCCGCCCGGCGGGGACTACATTTCCCAGGGGGCGTTGCTGCGCCAGGACACGCCCGCTTCCGGTCAGGGCTCGGCGCGGCGCGCGGCGTGAGCGAGCGCGTTGGGTTCTGAGGAGACAGCGGGGAGGGGCGGTGGGAGTGGCTGACGTCGGTGCGTGCGTGTGCGTGCGCGTGCGCGGCCGCGAAGGAGCGTGTGAAGCGAAGAGTAGGCGGTGGCAGGTGGCTA
>NW_005871833.1:185355-198748 GCF_000147115.1 Myotis lucifugus | reverse complement strand
CCAGGGGGGAGGGCACCCCCTCTGCGCGCGCTGTTGCTCTTGGGGGGGTGCACCTCAGTCCTTAGGTGTCAGGGTCCTGCCCCGTGTCGCTGTGGGGCGGGAGGGGGGAGGAAGGGGGTGGGGAACCTTCCTCCTGACAGGGGCCGTTCGGGTGTTTATGGCGTCACGCCCGGGCCTCAGAGAATTCCAGTTTGAAAAGGAGCCCCTGGCCCTGGCCCGTGTGGCTCAGTGAGTAGAGCGTCAGCTTGGGGACTGAAGGGTCCCTGGTTCGGTTCTGGTCAAGGGCACATGCCCGGGTTGCGGGCTAGATACCCCCCAGTGGGGGGGGGGGGGAGCAGGAGGCAGCCAATCCATGATTCTCCCTCATCATTGATGTTTCTCTCCCTCTCCCTCTCCCTTCCTCTCTGAAGTCAATAGAGTAAGATAAAAAATTAGCCTGCCCTATTTGGTCAGACATGTAATTACCTCACCCCAATACCTTGGCAGGGCCAGACCAAGTGATTTTGGGGGGCCTTCCGCGCCCCAAGGCCGAACATTCCCCATCGCTGTCATAAATGAAGGAAAGTATCCCCCCCCCTCCCTCTCCAAAAGTATCCAAGCCCCCCGCCCCCCCCCCCAGGGAGCACAGTGAGGGGGAAGGAGTGCTGTCCCCTGGGCCTGATAACATCCTCGAATGTCACCCTAACCGGTGTGGCTCAGTGGATAGAGCGTCGGCCTGCGGACTGAAGGGTCCCGGGTTGGATTCTGGTCGAGGGCATGTACCTTGGTTGCGGGCACATCCCCAGTAGGGGAGTGTGCAGGAGGCAGCTGATGGATGTTTCTAACTCTCTATCCCTTTCCCTTCCTCTCTGTAAAAAAATCAATCTTATATAAAAAAAAAAAAAAAAAAAAAAGCCTAGCTTTGTGCAGTGGCAGTATCATAGCCAATGAGGTTTATCCAAGGCGCGATTATTGCTAATTAAAAAAAATAATAAAAGCCTAAATGCTGTGTCCAGTCGTCCGTTCAACCAATCAAAGCGTAATATGCTAATGATATGCTAAGGCCACTCAACCGCTCACTATGACATGCACTGACCCAACCAGGGGGCAGATGCTCTGACCAGTAGGTGAGCTTGCTGCTGGGGTCCAGCTGATGGGAACTGAGTGAGCCGGGCCGGACACACCCTGGAGCCCTCCCACAGTCCCTCTCCTGCTGGCCAACCTCCCGCGTCCCTCCTAGGCCCTGATCGAGCACCGGCCTTTTTATCGTCAGCCTGGCCTGCGCCCCCTCATAACCCAGACCCCTCGGTGGCCTGGCCCTCTCATAACCCGGGACCCTTTGGGGATGTCAGAGAGCCAGTTTGGCCCAATCCCACAGGCCCAGGCCAAGGGGCCCCGCTGGTGCATGAATTCGTGCACCGGGCCTCTAGTAAAATATATTTAAAAAAAAAAATTCCCAAATGTCAACTGTCACTGAAAAGTCAGATTAACAGAGAAGTGCTGCTCACAGCCACGGCGGTAGCTGATGGTCGCTGCGTGCACGGTGGTAGCTGATGGTCGCTGTGTGCACCGTGGGGGAGACAGTTCTGAGGCTCTGGGGGGCTATTAACCCCAAACCTCGGAACAGGGTGATGCGGGAACTGCTTTGTCTCCCCCTCACAGATGAGGACACTGAAGCCTGAGAGAGGACAAGTAACCACTTCCAGGAGGAGCCAGGATTCGGGCCCAGGGCCCGTGGACTCCAGAGGCCCCGCTGCAATGGCTCTCATGCAGTCCCCTCCACCAGGGCTGGAGGTGGGTGCTCTTAAACACTTTTTTTTTTTAACACAGTTTGTTCTTGTATATTATTTATTATTGTGCTAGAGGCCTGGTGCATGAATTTGTGCACGGGTGGGGTCCCTGGGCCTGGCCAGCGATCAGGGTGATTAGGGCCTTCTCACCCAGTCCCGATCAGGCCAAGGGGCTGGGGAGGGACCGAGGAAGGGCTCCAGGGCGTGTCCGACCCCGTCTGGCCCAGTCCCAATTGGCGGCGTTTCCTGTTTTCACTGAAGATCGTGAAGGTTAAATCGGGAGTGTAAAGATAGGGTGCCTCCCAAAAATGCATGCACTCACTTTGAATGATTATAACGGCAGTGTTTATTAAAATACGTTCCATTTTCAGAATTGAGCTTTCCGCTGTAAAGTGTGCATACATTTTGGGGGACACCCTATATACGCAGCCCACCTGATACATCTCTGTTGTTGATGAATGAGTGGCTTTGAGGGGAGGGGGGCATAGGTCGAGTTCAGCCTGAAAAGCCGAGCAGAGCAGAACCCCAGCTGTAACGTCCTGGTCTCCCAGCGAATGCCTGGGCTGAGGGCAGGGTGGGTGGGAGTGAGAGAATGAAAAGAGGGAGCTGAAGGCAGAGTTTCTGGGCTGCGGTTCTTAGAGCTGCTCCATCTCACTCCTCCTCTCTCCTCCCCCAGCTCTGCGCTCGCGGGGTAGAGCCCTTCGAATGAGGAGCCAGGCAGAGGCGGCAATGGGCATTGACCTTACAGCCATGCCCCCGGTGAGTTAGCACACCCCCTTCCCTCCTTACAGTAGTTTTGCTTTCCAGGGTTTGGTCATGTTTGTTTTCTTCTGAAAATTGTCTGCCTCATAGTTCCACCCTGGGGCCTGGTTTCTGCTTCCTCCCTCCCTGATGAGTGCTGGGGTCCCAGGGTCGGACTCCAACTGCCCCGTGTCTCTGGGAGCCGCCCCTTCTTCCTGTTTGGTGTTCACTCTTCATTGCCCGCGCTCAGCTGTTTGTACGCCATCTGACTGCACAGCATACCGTCCTTAGAGGAATCGGAGAGCTGCCACCTGCCTGGTTCCTATGTGCCCATCTGGCTCTCGGAGAGCCAGCAGCCTGCTGGGGAAATGAAAAGGCAGCAAACGTTTATATAAATACCAGAGGCCCGGTGCATGAAAATTCATGCACTGGAGGGGGAGTCCCTCAGCCTTGCCTGCCCCCTCTCACAGTCTGGGAACCCTGAGGGGTGGGAGGTGACCCGGCGATCAGGGGCTGATGACGCCCCATCACACCTCTGCTGCTGCCACTGCCAGCAGCACAAGCCTCAGGTGGCCCTGGTTACCTGAGCCTCAGGCTGGCCCTGGGCAGCTGGGCAGCCGACATCCGAGGCTTGCCTGTGCCTCGGGCTGGCCCTGGGTGGCTGGGGGGCTGAGGGCGGGTCGGCTGCACTGTGCGCCTGCCACGCCCCCACTCTCCACCCCCCTGCCCCCTGCCAGTGGGGCTGAAAGGACTGGGTGCCACCAGCGTTTGTGATGGTGAATTTGCATATTCCCGCTTTATTAGATAGGATGTTTTTATGGAGTTCAGAGAGGAAGGGAAGGGGAGAGAGAGATAGAAACATCAATGATGAGAGAGAATCATGGTTTGGCCACCTCCTGCACACCCCCTACTGGGGACAGAGCCCACAACCTGAGCATATGCCCTTGACTAGGAGTCCAACCCGGGACCCTTCAGTCCACAGGCCAACGCTCTATCCAGTGAGCCAAACCAGCCAGGGCTGGGCACAGTTCTTAACACCTCAAGAACATTAAGATTTCTTAGAATATGTTGTGAAGGTTGAAATGATGTTCATCAGGTCGGCGTCCTTCCTTCAGATGTTCCCTTGCAGTCCCAGAGCTCTTTAATTCCTCCATGTAGAAAGGTGATGTAGCTTCGAATATAGATCAGATATTTAATATTTAATGATACTGTTTTTAATGCAGTCGACATTTTTTATAAATTTCATAGAATTGCTCCAAGAGCAGAGAATGGCTCTCATATGTTTTTATTTGTCCTAATTTATACAATATAACTAGACAGAAAAGTTGTCCAGGAACTAACTCCCACTCCTGGGTCAGTTAGACCCCCGTACAATTACTTACACACGTCCCCCCCCCCCCAGAGTGTGAGCAGCAGAACCCTTTACCCTGGAGCCCCCCGAGTGGGGACGTGAACACTGGTTGAGCAAGATTGCATTTGTGTCGTTTCAGGACGCAGTGACTTTCCCAGATGTGGCCATAGACTTCTCCCGGGATGAGTGGGAGTGCCTGAACCTCGCTCAGAGGACTCTGTACAGGAAGGTGATGCTGGAGAACTACAGGACCCTGGTCTCCGTGGGTGAGAGCGCCTGCCTCCCTCACTCCCCACAGGAATCGTCCCGCCTCGGCTGTCTCTCACGGCTTTCTCAGCATTTCCCTACCGCGTCCCTCGTCTCTCCGTACCGTCTGGACTGGGTCATAATTCTGCAGTAGCCACAGCATAGCCCGTTTTCTTCTCTTTTCCTCTATGCAGGTCTTTGCGTGTCTAAGCCAGACGTGATCTCCTTGCTGGAGCAGGGTGAGGAGCCCTGGGTGACGGATGGCGAGATGGCAGGAGGCCTGTGCCCCCGTAAGTACAGGATTGCTAGCACTGGGGACGCTATTCTCACGGTGTTTCTTCTCTCTAAGACTTGTTGGACAACAACTCTAAAAGCCCCTCCCAAATGGAAACATCTTGTTCTAACTCCATTAAAAAAAAGGTTATTGATTTTATGGAGAGAGATGATGGGGGAGGGGGGTGGAGAGGGATCAATTGGTTGTTCCACTTATTTATGAATTAATTGGTTGATGGTTGTATATGCCCTGCCTGGGGATCGAACCTATGACTTTGGTGTATCAGGAAGACACTTGTAACAACTGAGCTACCAAGTCAGGGCCTCTAACTCCATTTTTTAAGTCAGTCTTCTCCTCCTCACTGGCACGATGTGCCACCTGGACCTTCACTGATCTCCTGCAAATCCCATAGTCTGTGTCTGGACGCTGTTATGTTCCACTTATGTTGACCTCGTGCCATATTGTTACAGTCATTCCTGACAGTCAGCATTTTTGGATTCCTCAGACAAATTTGTGTTCAGTTGTTTAAAACTTTTCCTTTTTTAAAAACGTGTTTATTGGATTAACAGTCATTGTAGCTGTGTTCTTCCTTCTACTTTTAATTATTTTTCCTTTGTTGTCCTGTGATTATTTCTTCTTGCTTTGTTGTTTATATATGGTTTTTCTCCTTTCACACCGTCCCACCCTGTGAATTGGGAAGGTTTTCAGTCCCACAAGGTGTTACCTTTATGTTTTTATGTATTTTTGAATCTATATTTTATAATTCACATGAGACTCGGAATGCCACCTTTTGATACCCACATGAAAGGTGAACAGATCAGCTCACTAATGTTACCTCCTGCCTCTTTATCTTCTCCCACTTTTTAAAAAAATATATCTTTATTGATTTCAGAAGGAAGGGAAAGGGAGATAGAAACATCAATGATGAGAGAGAATCATTGATTGGCTGCCTCCTACACGTCCCCTACTGGGGATCAAGCCCGCAATCCAGGCATGTGTCCTTGACCGGAACTGAACCAGGGACCCTTCAGTCTGCAGGCTGACGCTCTATCCACTGAGCCAAACCAGTCAGGGCAATCTTCTTCCACTTTGATTGTCGTAATTAGGATTTGTGCCCCAGTTTATTTTCTTCAAACTTAATTATGTATTTTCGCCTGCCCTGCATGAAAGCTGTTTTTCTGGTTTAGAAAACGAGTTAACAGTGTATAAGATATACATTGCGGGGAAATGGGCCTCCGTGAGATGGTTATAATTTGTTCTATGGCTATTGTGTGGCTTTTTCCTGATATCAGTTATCATAGTTCCAAGAAGAGGATTGTTGCCCTGGCTGGGTAGCATCGTTCTGAGACACCAAGGTTAGGGGTTCGCTCCCCGGTCAGGGCACATACAAGAATCAACCAATGAATGCATAAATACGTGAAGTAATCAATGTCTCTCTCTCTCTCTCTCTCTCTCTCTCTCTCTCTAAGAGTAAATGTATTAGAAAACAGTATATATGAAATTAAATCAAATAGTTGCTTCTTTAGAAAACCAATAAAACATAAACTGTGAGGACAAATGAGAGAAAACACAAGAAAAGAAATAATAGTAAACAACTAACAGTCCATAAGTTCTTAAAAGAATCATAGGAATCTATTTTCCTCAACTCTATAGATAATTTGAAAACTTAGATTAATTAAATGGATAATATTTTCGGAAAGCATAAATTACCACAACTGATGCCAGAAGAGAGAGAATTTCAACAGACCAGTTACAATAGAAGAAATGCAGACAGTCATCTAAGAAAAGCAGCTACTCCAAATAATTACACAAATAAATTCTATAAAAGCTTTTAGGAAAAATGTCATCATCGTTGGTTCACATGTTCTGTGACAGAATAAAAAGAAGTTTTAAAAAATGTGTTAATAGCCAAAACCGGTTTGGCTCAGTGGATAGAACGTCTGCCTGCGGACTGAGGGGTCCCGGGTTCGATTCCGGTCAAGGGCATGTACCTGGGTTGCGGGCACCTCCCCCGTGGGAGATGTGCAGGAGGCGGCTGATCGATGTTTCTCTCCCATCGATGTTTCTAACTATCTCTCTCCCTTCCTCTCTGTAAAAAATCAATAAAATATATATAAAAAAAAAAAATGTGTTAATAAAGACAGCATAGCATTGATACCAAAATAGTGCCAAGGAAGGAAATTAACAGACAAATCTCAATTATAAATATTTGTATAAAATCTTTAATTAAAAGTCTTCTTGAAATAATACACCATAGCCTGACTGGTGTGGCTTAGTGGTTGAGCATCGATCTATGAAGCAGGAGGTCACAGGTGGATTCCCGGGCAGGGCACAAGCCCAAGTTGTGGGCTGTGCAGGAGATAGTCAGTCAATGATTCTCTCTCATCATTGGTGTTTCTATCTGTCTCGCTCCCTCTCCCTTCCTCTGAAATCAATTTTAAAAATTTATTTTAAAAGAAAGGTTTTTGGTTTTTTTTGCCCTAACCGGTTTGGCTTAGTGGATAGAGCATCAGCCTGCGGACTCAATGGTCCCAGGTTTGATTCCGGTCAAGGGCATGTACCTTGGTTGCGGGCACATCCCCAGTAGGGGGTGTGCAGGAGGCAGCTGATTGATGTTTCTAACTCTCTATCCCTCTCCCTTCCTCTCTGTAAAAAATCAATAAAATATATATATATATATTTTTAAAAAAAGAAAGGTTTTTTTAAAAAAGAAATAATACACCATAGCCAAGGAGACTTTATTTGAGAAATGTCAAATTAGGTGGCGTTGCCTAACTTCATCTAAAAACTGTCAGAACATTAACCTCTGTGGGCTTCAGTAACTGTTTGACTCCCCTGGTCTCATTTGAGAAGTTTTCGTTCTTCTAGCATTAAATAAAGGAGCCATTTGCTTTCTTACTACCTTTCAGACTCGGAGTGTGTGTGGATGACCAAAGAATTATCTCCAAACCAGGACATTTACGAAGAAAAATTATCCCAGGTAACGAAAATGGGAAGACTTACAAGCTCTGATAACTTTGAGTGTTCCACATTAGGGGAAAACTGGAAAGGTGAAGACCCGTTTGGGAGGGACCTGGTAAGTCAGAAGCCACAGTTTAGGCAAGAGACTGTCAATCATATAGGTGCGCTCATTGAGAACAAAGACCACTCTAACAAACCTGGGACAGTTTTTCATCTGAATACATTTTCTTATGTAAAACACATATTTCCCATTGAAGAGAGAACATACAATTTTGACACAGATAAGGAAAGCTTAAAAACACAGGCATTTGTTAAAAAGCACAAGCAAGTCTGTGGAGGAAAGAAACTTCTGAAATGCAAAGACTGTGAGAAAACTTTCAGCAAAATCTCTACCCTGACTCTTCATCAAAGAATCCATACCGGAGAGAAACCCTATGAATGTATTGCGTGTGGAAAGGCCTTTAGCCAGAGTGCCCATCTAGCTCAACATCAGAGAACACACACGGGAGAAAAACCCTTTGAGTGCGCCGAGTGCGGGAAAGCCTTTAGCCAGAATGCTCATCTTATTCAACACCAGAGAGTTCACACTGGGGAGAAGCCTTATCGGTGTCAGCGGTGCACCAAAGCCTTCAGCCAGCTTGCACACCTCGCTCAGCATCAGAGGGTCCACACAGGAGAGAAACCCTATGAGTGCATTGAGTGCGGGAAGGCGTTCAGCGATTGCTCCTCCCTGGCTCATCATCGAAGAATTCACACGGGAAAGAGGCCCTATGAATGTGCTGACTGTGGGAAAGCCTTCAGGCAGAAAGCTTCTCTCATCCGCCACCGGAGGTACTATCACACCGGAGAGAAACCCTTTGACTGCGTGGACTGTGGGAAGGCTTTTACAGACCACATTGGACTCATTCAGCATAAGAGAATTCACACTGGAGAGAGGCCTTACAAATGTAACGTGTGTGGGAAGGCGTTCAGCCATGGCTCCTCCCTGACTGTACATCAGAGAATTCACACGGGAGAGAAACCCTACGCGTGTGCGCTCTGCGAGAGAGCCTTCAGCCACCGCGGCTCGCTCACTCTTCACCAGAGAGTTCACACCGGGGAGAAACCCTACGAATGTCAGGAATGTGGGCAAGCGTTTCGGCAGAGCACACACCTGGCTCATCACCAGAGAGTTCACACGGGAGAGAAGCCTTATGAGTGTCAGGAGTGTGGCAAGGCCTTCAGCCAGAACGCACACCTTGCCCAGCATCGGAAAACACACACGGGAGAGAAGCCTTATGAGTGTGAGGAGTGCGGCCGGGCCTTCAGCCAGATCGCACACCTTGCCCAGCACCGGCGGGTTCACACGGGCGAGAAGCCTTACAAATGTACGGAATGCGGGAAGGCCTTCAGCGATGGCTCCTATCTGGTCCAACATCAGAGACTCCACACTGGGAAAAGACCGTACGAATGCCTCGAGTGTGGGAAGGCATTCAGGCAGAGGGCATACCTGATTTGTCATCAAAGGTGTCACACAGGTGAGAAGCCCTATGAGTGTAACGTGTGCGGGAAAGCCTTCAGCCACCGCAAATCCCTTACTCTGCATCAGAGGGTTCATACGGGAGAGAAACCTTACGAGTGTCAGGAATGTAGCAAAGCCTTCAGCCAGGTAGCCCACCTGACGCTGCATCGGAGAATCCACACTGGAGAAAGGCCCTACGGGTGTGAGGAATGTGGGAAGGCCTTCCGGCAGAGCGTACATCTCGCGCATCACCAGCGAGTTCATACCGGAGAGTCCTCCTCCTCCTGCTCCTCCTCCTGCTCCACTCGTCCCTCCTCCGCACCCACGTGCCACCGAGTCCTCTAGTTCAGTCTCCCCAGGCCTCTAGAATCCACCCACACTCCCCAGTCTATGTCCCGTCAGCCTAATCCAGGACTTTTGCAAATAGCGTTACAGCCATTTTCCCTCTTGCTCCCCTCAAGTACATAGTTTTAACACTGTAGTCAGCTTAACCTCTTAAAAATTAAAATGTACTCATACTACTTTTCCATTCAAAACACAGGTTTTAAAGACTGTTAGGTGACCCATTTAAAGGGCTCAGCACATAATCCTTGGCACATAAGTAGTGCCCTTAGAGTAAAAGTTGCCTTACAGATATGTCCACCTACAAGGAAAAGGAACCAGTAGGTCAAGATGACGAAACCTGCAGTCTTCAGAGCAGACAGAGGGCTCTCGACTCTGCCTGTAGGTACGAAAGGTGAACACACTGGGAATTGAAGGAGTCTGTGACCCACAGGGTGACATGGCGGCTTACCGCTCCCTCCGTGTGAATAAATATGAGTAGCACTGATGATGAGGAGGCTCCTCAGTGCACTTAGAAGTGAGAATAGGCCAATTAGGACAAAGTCGTTTGGTAGAATGGAGGACTAGCCAGGGGAGAGTATTAAACACTAACCCAAACAAGCTAGGAAACTCAAATAGATTCATAGCATGGAACAAACTGGAAGAGGTAGTTCAACGCTGTGACCGATTGAAATGCATCATGGGCAATTCCTGAGATATTTATATTGTTCTAGAGCGTAAAATAAATATAAATCTCCCCATCTTGTTCTATGAAACTGAAGACTGATCCAAAAACAGAGAAACATATACTGCAATCAGTGTATAAATGTACACGCTAAAACGTAAACTTATTTTTTAAAGGTAGGCGTGTCTGTACAGAAAGACTCAGTCTGGCAAAGGTATTTCTCCCCACATTAAATATGTAAATTCACTGATGTTCCAGTAAAAGTTCCTGTATTTGTAAAGGCAGCAATAGAATTGTGATAAACAAGGAACGTAGTACTCGCTCCGCTAACCTTGATTGAGCACTTACTCACTGTTTCAGATGCTGAGGACACACTAGGGTGCAAAATGTACAAAGAGTTTTTGCTCTTACAGATCAGGTGGGGGAAGACACGAAGAAGTGAAATGCACAGTATGTGATGAGTATGTGACATGTACCGTCATGAGAAATCTAAAGGAGGAGCTAGGAGCCCTGGCTGGGTAGCTCAGTTGGTTAGTGTCATCCCGACATGCCAGGGAGGGTGCGGGTTCGATCCCCCGTCAGGGCACGTACAAGATTCAACGAATGAATGCATAAATAAGTGGAACAGCACATCAATGTTTCTCTCTAAAAAAAACAGTAAATTTTTTTTTAAAAAAAGGAAGGAGCTAGGAAGTTCTGGGAAGAATGCCTTCCTACCCCCAGAACGTGTGGCAGTAGCGGCGGGGGAGGGGGAGAGCAGCAGGAACTGTCAGACACAAAGGGCATAAGGAGAGCAGTCGCGATGGCCCAAGGCAGAGAGTAGGACTCTTCAATGCTGCGGGAAGAGAACCGAAGCTGTGTTCACGCTTTAGCAATAGTGATTGAGAGGCGGGTGGCGGGTGTGTTTCTGTACCAGCCTCATTGAGATGTAATTCACACACCATACAGTTCACCCACTTGAAGTACACGACGCATGGACATGGTCAGAGTTGTGCAGCCATCGCTACAGTTCCTTTTAGAACACTTTCTTCACCCAAAAGCAAGCCCGTGTTTTTTAGTAGTTCCCCCGCCCTGGAGGAGTACTCTGAGCTCTCAGGCTCCCTTGTGACTGCTGCAGTCCACTGGAGGGCCCTCTGAGGGGACCTCTTTCCTCTCTTTTCTTTTTTATTTATTAATCCTCGCCCAAGGATTCCATTAACTTTCAGAGAGAGTGGAGGGGAGAAGGAGAGACAGAAAGAAACATCAATGTGAGAGAGACATCTGCACGTGCCCAGACCAGCGCCAGGGATCAGATTGAACCTGCAACGGAGGTACATGTGCTTGATGGGAATCGAGCCCCAGACCCTTCAGTCTGCAGGCCAACACTCTATCCACTGAGCCATACTGGCTAGGGCGTGAGAAGCTCTCTTATCCAGAGGACATGGCCCCTCTACTTTGGCATAGAAACTAGGAGCACTGCATTCCTTGTTCTACAGGAGATGGGCGCGGGCTTCTCCCGCCTGTGTGGAGGGTTCAGACCCTCCTTATATATGTGTGGTCAGAAGCATGCTCATTGCAGTGGGAGAATTGGAGCGACACTGAGCTCTCCGGGGAGACCAAGATCTCTCCCTGGCACACTGCCGAAGCTTGAAAGGTTAAAGATGTAAAGGTAAGATGTTAAGGTACCAGACAGAGTTAGAATATTCCCACCATCCCATCCTCTTAAGCACTGCGCACGACCCAGGAGCTGATTTTTATGCGGAAAACATCAGAGTCAAAGTTAGTAGACAAATGAGAGACCGAAAGGATATGTTTGCAGCAAATGAAGGGTAATCCTGATATTCAGAGCACTGTTACAGCTCAGTCATAGTCACATCTGCAACTCGGTAGAAAAAGAAGCATGTTTCATTGCAGTAGGAGAAATGGACAAAGCTAACAGCCAGCTCAAAGAAGGTGAAATAAAACAGCTAATGAAAATCACACGATATCACTAGTAGGGAGAAAAATGCAAAATGAAGTGATGATATATCCACTTTTCCCCAATAGATTGATTTTAAATCACAGAAGAATGATAATACCCAAGATTGGTGAAAGTGTGAGAAGACAATTCCATGGTCATTATACAAGTTGTCATATGTATATATTATTTGAATCAAAATTCCTCAGAAACCAAAGTGTGCAAAGGTAGGTGAACATATGATGGCAAAAACAATTTTTTAAGTGGTAAATTATTAGGGTAATCAGCAGTGGTTGGCAAACTGTGGCTTGTGAGCCACAGTTTGCCGACCACTGGGGTAATGGGTAAGTGGGTAAGTTAATTATTGTGTATTCATTCAATAGAATTAAGCAGTTGTTTACAAAAGAAATATAAATGTGTATATAGGCATAGAGAAATAACTGTGCCATACTAAATGAAAAAAACATTTTCAGACCTATATTCTAGCATAAACTCATAATTGTGATATCAAAAATAAAACCTAAGTTATATATTTTTCTGTCTTTCTCTGCCTGTTTTTTCTTGCCCCCTTCTTACAATGACACCATCTCTCCTTTTCTTTTGCGTAACTGGCCAGCCCTGCCATCTGGTTCTGATGGACCTGGCTGAGCGAATTTTCTGGAGTGTGAAATGCAGTTGTGTCTGTGTCACATGGTGGAAACACCCTAAAGGTGTGAGGCTGGTGTTCTTTGGAGCCACCCTGGGCTTTGTGCTTTCCAAGGTTGTAATCCCTCAAACTACCCATCATCCTTCCAGCACTTCATTTCTGGCTCCTATTCCTCACTTTACAGCAAGTAAACAAACTTAACCAGTATAGAAACGCATCTGTCTCCCGTTTTCCATTTTTTGGGGGGTGGGGGGATACATAATTTTCCTACAGAAATGGTTTATAGACTCTGTTAATAATTATAGTCAGGTTGTACCCAGGCCCTGCCATCCTAAGAGCCAAGGCTGCCTCTTAAAAATGACGGTGCAGTTTTTGCCCTCATCTACTTCATCTCACGCTCCTCACAGCCCAGAGAGCTTTGTTTCTAGGCAACAGCAGGGCGGATGGGTTCTTTGAAGACGTCAGAGATAGAACTGTGCATTCTGCCTAGAGTCAGCATCACAGACGGGTCCCCCAATGAGGTTCAGTGCCAGGGCCAGGTCTATGGGGAAAGGGTTCAGCACCACGGACAGTTCAGTCCCATGGACAGGCCTGTCTGAAATGGGTTTCAGCACCGTGGACAGGGCCGTGGGTGAAGGACAGCTGGGTCTGTCTGGCTTGGTTCAACAGACAGGTCTGAAAGGGATTTCAGCACCACAGACAGGAGTATATGGGGAAGGGGTGGCACCACAGACAAGGCCGATCCCAAAGAGGGTTCAGCGCCAGGTCTAGGGGGGAAGGGTTTCAACACCATAAACAAGAGCCTTGGGAATGTTTTTCAGTCTTGCGGACAGGGCCGTGTGGTTCAGAACCATGGACAGCTCCGCAGACTCCCCCCCGACAGGCTCGTGGGGAGGTTTCAGCACCACGGACAGGTCTAATGGGTGGGGGAGTAGTTTCGGCACCACGGGCAGGTCTATGGG
>NW_005871833.1:183542-184701 GCF_000147115.1 Myotis lucifugus | reverse complement strand
CGGTCCCCTGTGCCACCCCCTCATTCCGGCCACCATCATTCTCCTTTCCACCTGGTTTATTGCAACCGCCTCCTACAGGGTCCTTCCACTGTACCCGTTGCCCCTTCGAGAGACCCTTCTCCGAACAGCAGCTTGAGGATGCCAACCAGGTTATGTGACCCCCTTTCTCTGTACCCTCCCATCCATGCCTTCCCAGCGCTCCTGTAACCACATTGTAAGATGTTCCTGTGGCTTTCAAGACCCGGATGCCTCTCTGGTCTTATATCCCATCACCCCCTTTCTTGCCTGAACACTGGACACACGGGCCAGGAGAAAATACCTCCAGACGAACAGGCAAAGGATATAGATATCCAGGATATATATATATATATATATATATATATATATATATCCTATAAGTAACCACTGCACAAACCGATAGAATCATGCAGGGAGGGTATAAGCAGGCAATTCACAGATGAGAAGAGTAACTTGGCGAACAGACATGTAAATTTGCTCCACCTCACCAGTAAGCAGGGAAATGACAATATGATTATATAAAAGGAGATCTTTCCCTCATCTATGGCTTCGTAAAACATTTTTAAATTTTAATATATATACCTTTTAATGTTGACAG
Source organism: Myotis lucifugus (assembly GCF_000147115.1). NCBI lineage: Eukaryota > Metazoa > Chordata > Mammalia > Chiroptera > Vespertilionidae > Myotis > Myotis lucifugus. The sequence continues at coordinate 184,085 of NW_005871833.1, read as the reverse complement.
TGTTATAGATGTCCCCTTTCCCCTTCTTTTTGGCCCCTTTTGCAGAGCCCCTACCCCACCCCACGCCTTTACCACACTATTGTCTGTGTTCATCAGTTGTGCATATCTCTTGGTTAATCTCTTTTCTTCCCCCCTCTCTGAGAAAAATATTTAAAATTTAAAAAAATATGTTTTTAGTGCCCTAGCTGGTTTGGCTCAGTGGATAGAGCATTGGCCTGTGGACTGAAGGGTCCCGGGTTCGATTCCAGTCAAGGGCACATGCCTGGGTTGAGGGCTCAATTCCCCAGTAAGGGGTGTGCAGGAGGCAGCTGATCAATGATTCTCTCTCAACATTAATTTTTCTAACTCTCTCTCCCTCTCCCTTCATCTCTGAAATCAATAAAAATCTGTATTTTTTTAAAAAATGTTTTTGTTGATTTTTTAGAGAGAGAGAGAAAGGGAGAGGAAGAGAGATAGAGACATCGATCGGCTGCCTCCTGCACGCTCCCTACTGGGGATGGAGCCAACAACCCAGGGCATGTGCCCTGACCTGGAATGGAACCA
>NW_005871833.1:178608-180137 GCF_000147115.1 Myotis lucifugus | reverse complement strand
CAATCAGCTGCCTCCTGCACACCTTCTACTGGGGATGTGCCTGCAATCAAAGTACATGCCCTTGACTGGAATCAAACCTGGGACTCTTGAGTCCACAGGCCAACGCTCTATCCACTGAGCCAAACCGGTTAGGGCCATATTTAATTTTTTGAGGAAACTCCATACTGTTTCCCACAGTGGCTTCACCAGTCTGCATTCCCACCAACAGTGCACTTCTGGGAATATATCCCAAGAATCCCAAAACACCACTCAGAAAGAATGTATGGGCCCCTATGTTCATAGCAGCTCAATTTACAGTAGCCAAAATTTGGGAACAGCCCAAGGGCCCATCCGTGGTTGAGTGGATAAAGAAGCTGTGGGACATTTACACCACGGAATACGATGCAGCTGTAAAAAAGAAGGATCTCGTACCCTCTGAGACAGCGTGGAGGGACCTGGGGAGTATTGTGCTAAGTGAAATAAGCCAGTTAGACAAACCCATCTCTTACACAAACAATAACAAAAAATGTGGACATTTTCTTACATACCTACATGGCCATTTCCACACTAAAAAAATCAATGAGAATTCCTTGATGTCACAGAGTACTCAGCCCAGAATCAGATTTCCTTGAGTGTCTCATTTAAAAAATTGGTGTTTACAGCAGGTGCCTTTGAACGAGGCTCCAGACATGGTCACACAGGTATTTGATTGTTGAGTTGCTCACATTTCTTTGAAGTAGAGCATCTGCCTTTGGTGTGTTTTATACTGATTCTTTTTTTTGAGAGAGAGAGAGAGAGAGAGAGAGAGAGAAAAACATCAATTTGTTGTTCCACTTATTTATTTAAATATGTTTTTATTGATTTCAGAGAGGAAGGGAGAGGGAGAGAGAGAAACATCAATGATAAGAGAGAATCATGGATCGGCTGCCTCCTGCACGCCCCACACTGGGGATCAAGCCCACAACCCGGGCATGTGCCCTTGACCGGAACCGAACTGGGACCCTTCTGTCCGCAGGCTGACGCTCTGTCCACTGGTCCACACCGGCCAGGGCTCTTTCTTTTTTTTTTTTATGACAGCAAAGCAGAAAGCCAGGCCTGCAGGAGGCTGGTGCAGGGACAGACCCTTTGCTCTGCAGCCAGAGGGAGTCTGTGTGTGAGTGTCTCCCAGGAACTCCTGGCTTTGCCTTGGCACATGGAATGAGCGTGTGTGTGTGTGTGTGTGTGTTGCTTTATTTGTCTCCAGAGCACACATCATTGTTCCACACACTGTCTATCTCTCCCCACACTAGACCGTAACCCGATGAGGGAGGGCAGGGAGCTGTGCTCCCGTCAGCGCATCCCTGGGGGCCCAGGGCCAGCGCCCGGTACCCATGGTGCTCCGTGCGTACTTGCTGAATGTCTGTTGGTCCTCAGGTTCCAAGCCTTGCACCCAGGGGAACGGGACGGAACCTTTGCATCGAGGAGAAGAACACCTGGAAAACATGCAAGAAGTCTGCGGCTGAGCAGCTGCGGGGCTGATGCAGCCGAGATGACCAGCTGCTGCTGCCGCC
>NW_005871833.1:169759-176589 GCF_000147115.1 Myotis lucifugus | reverse complement strand
CCACCTTATCTGTCTATCCACTTCTCCATCCATTGACCCTCCCGTCAACTCACCCTCCCATTTACCCATTGAACATCCCCCAACCATTCAACTGTTCTCACTTGAGGATATTTTTCCCTTGGTTTTTAGAGAGAGTGGGAGGGAGGGAGGGAGGGAGGGAGGGAGGAGGAGACAGAGAGAGAAACATCGATTGTGAGGGAGACACATCGATTGGTTGCCCCCTACATGCGCTCCGACTGGGGCCAGGGATTGATCCTGCAACCCAGGTACGTGCCCTTGACCGGGAATCGAGCCCTCAACCCTCCAATAGGTGGGCCGATGCTCTCATCACTAAGCCACACCGACCAGGGCTGGGACGCGTCCATTTAAGATGCTCGTTACATATCCGAGTGGAGATGGCAAGTAGACAGTGAGATGCATACATCAGGAATTTGGGAGAGGGGCTGGGTCAAGAAATACACACGCACAGGCATTTGGGGGTCAGTAGGGTGTAGTCCAGTGGTTCTCAACCTTGGCTGCACATTAGAATCACCTGGGAATCTTTTTAAAATCCTGATTTCTGCGGTGGGGCCACAACATTAGTAACAAAGAAACAGAATTTCCGGAGGATGAGGCCCAGAAATCAGGATTTTTAAAAAGATTCCCAGGCGATTCTAATGTGCAGCCAAGGTTGAGAACCACTGGTCTAGATGGTATTTAAAATGGTGAGACTTTATCACTTTGAAATTTTCCTCCCACGTTCCGATATTTCCTCTTCTGGGGCGTAAGGGATGCTCCGTCCGTTATCTTCCATCCATCCCTTAATTCCATCAGCTCTTCCGTCCACATGCCGGTCAGTCCCGTGGCCCCGTTTTCCCGCAGGTAACAGCGGTGGCCCCTCCCTTTCCACTTTCATCCTTCTCCCCCTTCTGTTTCAGGGCACCGTGGAGTGGCCGCGACCCCCCCAGCAAACGACCTTACTCCTGATCGTGTGCGGCCTCTTCCTGTTCCTGGTGTTAACGGGGATGCCCGCCGTGTTCTACATCTAAGCCCTTTCGAAGGCGGTCCCGCGTCCGGCGAACGAAGCGCCCGGATGATCTTTTGAGAGAGAGATGGAGGGAGGGAGAGAGAGAGAGAAACGTCGATGCGTTGTTCCACTTACTCCTGCATTCATCGGTGGACCCTTGTGTGAGCCCTGACTGGGAACCGAACCCCCGGCCCTGGTGTATCCAGACAAAGCTCTAACCAACTGAGCAACCCAGCCAGGGAGGCCTCCCTGTCCCCAATTTTGAGCACTTCATTCATTTACAGTTTCTTTTTACAAAACCACTTGCTATCATAGTAGATGTAATCGTACCGACGTGCTTCTAATCCCAGCCGTGGCCATGTCGTGAGGTCCAATCATTCGTGTTCTGTTCTGTAGGTTGTTGTGCTTCGAAACTCGGTGATTGGTTTTATTTACAACCAGTGTTGTGTCTGTGACTTCCCGCACAGCGGACAGAGAACGTGGCCCGTGACAATGCGTTTCCCACACCTTTCCAGAAAGCTTTCCCCGTGGCCAGAAGTGTCCGATGCTACCGCACGTTCCACGGGCATTTCAGAGGAATACGTAGCTTCTGTCCGTGGAATAGAAAACCCTGTCAGCCCAGTCTCACCAGTCGTGTTGTTCGGAGCCGGGCGCCGTGTCACTGTGGCCTGGCCCCCGGCGGCCGGAAGCCAGGGAGGTCGCGTGGAAACCTGTTGGCACAGTCCTGTTGGCCAGCTCCGTGTTCCTAGCCGTGTTTGTGTTCGTGTTCATCAGCTGTGTGCTTTGGTGCCTGCGTGTAGCATTGTGACGTCCTCGCCAAGTAGATAAAGAACACCTGGCCACACCTGTGTCCGGCGTTTAGGACGAGCTCAATAAACGGTAGTGAAAACTCGACTCGGCATCTTCGTCAAATAGAAAAAGACCGTCTTTGACCCGCTGAATCCTTGGCCTTCAGTTCTATCTTGTCTCATGACAGCCCTGTTTTGTTTTTTGTTTTTTTTTAAAGATGTTTTAATGGGGCAACCAAGTTTGGGTTCCCTCCCTGCAGCAGGTAGCTTTTCTGTGCAGTGGTTCTCAACCTTCCTAATGCCGCGACCCTTTTTAAAAAAAAATATATTTTATTGATTTTTTACAGAGAGGAAGGGAGAGGGATAGAGAAAGTCAGAAACATCAATGAGAAAGAAACATTGATCAGCTGCCTCCTGCACACTCCCCACTGGTGATGTGCCTGCAACCAAGGTACATGCCCTTGACCGGAATCGAACCCGGGACCCTTGAATCTGCAGGCCAACGCTCTATCCACTGAGCCACACCGGTCAGGGCATGCCTCGACCCCTTAATACAGTTCCTCATGTTGTGCTGACCCCAACCATAAAATTATTTTCGTTGCTACTTCATCACTGTAATGTTGCTACTGTTATGAATCGTCATGTAAATATCTGATATGCAGGATGTATTTTCATTGTTCACGACCCACAGGTTGAGAACCGCTGCAGGGAACTTGGCTTTCACTCAAAAAACAAACAAAACAAAACAAAAAAGGTTTTTAATTTTTTTTTTTGAGAGAGAGAGAGAGGAAGGGAGAGAGAGAGAGTGAAACATCCATCGGCTGCCTCCTGCTTGCACCCTCCCCCGCCCCCACTGGGGATCAAGACTGAACGCCCCAGGGGTATGGGACGATGCCCAACCAATCTGGCCACAGGGGGCAGGAATACCGTCCTGATTTTTAAAATTCCTGTGCGTGTGTGTGTGTGTGTGTGTGTGTGTGTATACGCATGCGTATTTAGAGTCTGCGTCATTTTTGAAAAAATGTGTGTTATTGATTTTTAGAGAGAGATGAAGGGGAGAGAGATAGATGGAAACATCGATGAGAGAGGAACATCATGGACCGGCTGCCTCCTGCACGCCCCCTACTGGGACTGAGCCTGCAACCCGCTGCTGGGGGTGGGTTTCTCCTGTTCTTCTTGGGTGATGGGACTCGACCTCATGTCTGTAAACTAGGGTTCCATTTCACTCATTCATCCATTCACCGGGTATTCCCAGAGCACCTACTGTGTGCTGAGGCCCAAGCTGGGCGAAGTCTGGACCAGAGGGAGGAGCCACTGTGTGGTCCATGACCCTGAAGGGATGTTAGGGCTGGCGTTGAGGAATGTTCATCTATCATTCACATACCCAACCTATTAATTTATATCTCCTGAGCACCTACTGTGTGCTGAGACCGGAGCTGGGCCATGTCTGTGGCACAGGGAGCAACCAGCTGTATTGACCCCAACCCTAAATGACTCCAGGACTGATGCTGGGATGTACAACTATTCATTTCACCAGGCACTTCTTGAGGACCTACTATGTGCTGAGGCCTGGGCTTGGCAAAGTTTGAGTCAGTGGAAAAGAACCAGAACGTGTGGTCTTTGATTCTGAGGGGATCCAGGGCTGATACTGAGGATGCTCACCTGCTATTTACTCATTTACTTGGCCTATTAATTGATACCTCCTGAGGACCTACTGTGTGCTGAGAACTGCGATGGGCGCTGTCTGGGGCATAGGGAAGAACCAGCTCTGTTGTCCCCAACCCTGAACAACCCAGGGCTGGTGGTGGGATGTGCAATTATTCATTCAGTAACCCAGCACTTCTTGGGGACCTACTGTGTGCTGAGACTTGTCCAGGAGATGCTAGAAAGAAAAAAAAAAAAAAAAGGCACTCTCCTCCCAGGCCCTCACCAAAGGGAGTAAACCTTTTATTCACTTATCGAACAAATGCCTGCTCAGTCACGAAATCAACAATTACAAGGCCCAAACCCACAGATACGTCTTCGGGTCCGCGTTGGTGGCTCACGTTTATAATTCTGAGCCCGAGCGGGGGCGGGTAAAGGGTGTCAGGGAGTCGGGCAGATGCAGGGTGCAGCCCCAGCCCCGCGACGTCCTCCGTGGGTGGCCTTGGGCAAGTCACGAGCTTCTCTGAGCCTCGGTTTCCTCACAGGCAGCAGGGGGATGACCGTGCCACGAGGCTGGAGAGGAGGCGCGCGCACTCAGCACGGTGCCTGGAGCAGGAGGCCCCGTTACCCCTCAGCTCTGACTCTGCTGGTCCACGGAGTTTTCTGCGGGGTCACTAGGGCTAACAGGCTTCTTCCCCCGGGGCGAGCGCCGGGGTCCAGTTGGGGGTGACGGCTGCGCGGTGGGGTCCCCGCGCGGGCTGCGCTGGTGGGACTCCCGGTCGCTGTGCGTCCTCTGGTGGCGGGTGAGGGCGGAGCAGAAGCTGAAGGCCCGGCCGCAGCCGCTGCACTCGTAGGGCCGCTCGCCCGTGTGCACGAGGTGGTGCTGGATCAGGGAGCCGCGGTGGCGGAAGGCCTTGCCGCACTCGGGGCACGAGTAGGGCCGCTCCCGGGTGTGCGTGCGCCGGTGCAGCGAGAGCGCCGAGCCCTGGCGGAAGGCCTGGCCGCAGTCCCCGCAGCGGAAGGGCCTCTCGCCCGCGTGGATCTTCTGATGCTCCTGGAGCGAGGACACGCGGCCGAAGGACGCCCCGCATTTCGGGCACTTGAAGGGCCGCGTGCCCGTGTGCCGCAGGCGGTGCTGCGCTAGGTGCGCGCGGTGGCTGAAGGCGCGGCTGCAGGCCCCGCAGGCGAAGGGCCGCTCGCCCGTGTGCACGCGCCGGTGCTGGCTCAGGTGCGCCCCCTGCGCGAAGGTCTTGCCGCACTGCGCGCAGGCGAACGGCCGCTCCCCGGTGTGGGTGCGCAGGTGCTGGGCTAGCGATGCGCTCTGGCCGAAGGACGCGCCGCACTCGGCGCACCGGTAGGGACGCTCGCCCGTGTGCACGCGCCGGTGCTGGGCCAGGTGCACCCGCTGCGCGAAGGTCCGGCCGCACTGGCCGCAGGCGAAGGGCCGCTCGGCCGTGTGCGTGCGGCGGTGGCGCAGCAGCGCCGAGAGGAAGCGGAAGGCCTTCGGGCACAGCGCGCAGGCGAACGGCTTCTGGTCGCTGTGCACGCGCTGGTGCTCCCGCAGGGCCGCGTGGCCGCGGAAGGCCTTGGAGCACTGGCCGCAGGCGAAGGGCCGCTCGCCGGTGTGCATGCGCCGGTGCTGGGCCAGGCGCGCGGGCCGCGTGAAGGTCTTGTCGCAGTCGGGGCAGGGGTGCGGCCGCTCGCCCGCGTGGGTGCGCCGGTGCGCCGCCAGGTAGGAGCCCTGGCTGAAGGTCCGGCCGCACTGGGCGCAGGTGTGCGGCCGCTCGCCCGTGTGCACGCGCAGGTGCAAGGTCAGGTGCACGCGCTGGCGGAAGGCCCGGCCGCACTGCGGGCACGCGAACGGCTTCTCCCCGGTGTGCGTCCGGCGGTGCAGGGTGAGCGCCGAGCAGTAGTGGAAGGCCTTGCCGCAGTCCTCACACTTCCACGGCTTCTCCTTTGGGCGCTTTCGCTTTCCCTGTGCCGCGCGCCTGCGGGGCCGGCGGGGGGCCTGGGTGACCAGCGGGCTTGGTCTGGCTCCTGGGACCCCATCCCGGTCGTCCGCACGGTCCCCGGCGGGGTCTTCTTCACGGGCCTCTGGCTGCAAACCGCGCTCCTGGTCTTCCTTCCGGTCCTTGACGTGACCCTCGTGCACCCGGGCTTCTCCCAGCTCAGGGCGGCAGGAGGCGGCCGTGGCCTGGAGGCCGTCCATCCCTGCTCCCCTGCTGCTGCCTTGATTTCACTTCTCAGAACCAGATCTGGATAAAATAAACCAAAATTAAAAATCAGCCCTAACCGGTTTGGCTCGGTAGATAGAGCGTCAGCCTGCGGACTGAAGGGTCCCAGGTTGATTCCGGTCAAAAGCATGTACCTTGGTTGCGGGCACATCCCCAGTAGGGAGTGTGCAGGAGGCAGCTGATGGCTGTGTCTCTCTCATCGATGTTTATAACTCTCTATCCCTCTCCCTTCCTCTCCGTAAAAAATCAATAAAATAAAATTTTTTAAAAATCAAAGAGGTTTGCTATTTGTTCTGCACTGCGAAGGGCCCGCACTGGGTCTCAACCTCTGTACTGATGACAGTTTGGGTCAAGTCACAAACAGGCAATGAAAGGGAGACAGACATGCTCAGAGGCAGACAGACACACATCACGTCCCACAGACACGCACGGAGTTACACACAATCACACCTCGGGGGGCAGTTATGGCACCAACTCAGCCTTAGCACGCCCTTACACGGGCCTCCCTAAGCTGTGGTACGGTCCTCCCCACGCACGGGAGGCGGGGTCTCGCGCACCTGCAGGGCTCCGAGCGCCCTGCAGTCACCTTTGCACATGCACACACAGCTACACACACACACACACAGACGCACGCGCGCGCGCGGTGACGCACTCCGGCCTCCTCACGCGGAGTCACGCGCAGAAGGCACAGGCACACCCAGGGGGCCCGGCTCCAGGCTGGCGGGCACACTGCACACCGACACACCCGTGGAACCACGCCCCTGTCGCCCAGGAGAACAGCTGCACACGTGCCCAAAGTCACAACGGACAGAGGTCCCCAAGTGCATGGACACACGCTCGTTGATGCACACGCCACGGGGATCAGGCGTGTGCAAACGCAAAGTGACACGTGGGCACAGGCTCACACGCCCAGGCGGAGTGACAGGGACAGGTTACACACTTGCACGTGCAAACACACGGGGTCACATGCACACGCCGCTGGAGTCACGGACGTGAAGACACACACACGGGCACGGGCACGCGCAACATCCACCTGTGCGTGCGCACATCACGCGCCCCGGCGCCCTCGCACCCCGGGACCCGCTCCGAAGGCCCTGGAGCGGCTGCGCCGGAGCCTGGTGGGTTCGGATCAGGTCCCCTCGGTCTCCGGCCCTGCCA
>NW_005871833.1:166145-169398 GCF_000147115.1 Myotis lucifugus | reverse complement strand
CCTTCTTCTCCCCCGGACTTCAGAAGGCCGCGACTGAGATCCGCCCCCACTCTTCAGGTTTAACCCCCCCCCCTCCCCCCCTGGAAATTTAAAGTAACACCCCCAGTCCTATGGGGGCTGGACTCTTCTTTTTTAAAAAATATATTTTATTAATCATTATTATTTAAAAAAAATATTTCTTTATTGATTTCAGAGAGGGAGGGAGTGGGAGAGAGAAATAGAAATCAATGATGAGAATCATTGATCACATGCCTCCTACTGGGGATGGAGCCTGCAACCCGGGCATGTGTCCTTGGCTGGAATTGAACCCAGGACCCTTCAGTCCGCAGGCTGCTTTATCCGCTGAGTTAAACCGGGTAGGGCTATTAATTAATTTAAAAATATATATTTTATTGATTTCAGAGAGGAAATCAATAAAATATATTTCAGATATATATATATATATATATATATATATATATAGAGAGAGAGAGAGAGAGAGAGAGAGAGAGAGAGAAACATCAATGATGAGAGAGAATCATTAATTGGCTGCCTCCTGCACGCCCCCCACTGGGGATCGAGCCTCAACCTGGGCATGTGCCCTTGACCGGGAATCAAACCGTGACCACCTGGTTCATAGGTCGATGCTCAACCACTGAGCAACACGGGCCAGGCTGAACTCTCCCAACTCAGGAGGTTTCAGAGTCCAAAGGTTTAGAAAAAAAATGCGTCTGAGGACCAGAGAGGTTATGCCACTTACCCCAAGCCACACAGCACAAAAGGGTGGGAGCCGGTGTTTGCAACCCACAGTTCAAACGGTTTCAGGCGGTTTTGGAAGCCTGAAAACGGGTGCGATTGCCCGGCCGGTGTGGCTCAGTGGTTGAGCGTTGACCTATGAACCAGGAGGTCAGGGCACATCCCCAGGTTTCAGACTCTATGGCCAGAGGGGGGAGGGGGGTGCAGGAGGCAGCCGATCCATGATTCTCTCTCATTGACGTTTCTCTCTCTCTCTCTCCCTTCCTCTCTGAAATCAATAAAAATGTGTATTAAAGATAAATAAATGAAAAGGAAGTAGGCCAAACGTGAACCAAGATAAACACAGTGTTGATCTTCAGTCACCATGAAGGACACTGCGAATAGAGACCCACGGTTTCTCCGAGAAGGCGATGTGGCCAAGGCGAGCGGGCCACCACCAGAGGGCGCTGTGGCACCAGGGAATGAAGAAAACCCGCCCAAACAGAGCCTTTTCCTCACAAAATAAGGGAAAAAGGAAGATTTCAGCGGGAGCCTCTGGGATCGGGGGGAGGCTGGGGAGGCAAAGGGGTCACCCTGTGAGCGGGTTGGGGTCCCCAGTCCCTTGGGCCCAGGAAATGCTGGTTAAGGCCCCCCCAACCCTCCAATTTTTTACAAACGGGCTCCGGAAGCACAAGGAAGAAACTTGAACCCAACACGGCTTTCCTGAACGCGGCTTTGGAAGCCTGAAAACGGGTGCGATTGCCAAAGCGCCCCGCGCCCCTGCCGCCTCCCCTCCCTAGCGCCTGGGTCGCGGAGTGCGAAGTTAGCGTTATCGGTTGCCATGACGACGGAGCAGCGTTGCAGGACGTCACTGGCGTCCGTTGTGTCTGGGTTCCCCGGTCCCGTCCTCTGTAATCCGCGCAGGGCCGGTCTGACCCGGGTGATGATGCCACAGCGGGGCTGCCTGGTGGTGAGAAGCGCCTTGTGCATCAGGGGCCCCGGGTTCAAGTCCACCTCCCAGCTGAGCGTCTTGGACAAACTCTTTTTGTTTTTGTTTTTTTTTTAATTTTTTTTATTGATTTCAGAGAGGAAGGGAGAAGGAGAGAGATAGAAACATCAATGATGAGAGAGAATCATGGATCGGCTGCCTTCTGCAGGCCCCACACTGGGGATGGAGCCCGCAACCCAGGGATAGCCCTGGCCAGTAGGTTCAGTGGCTAGAGCACCAGCCTGCGCACCTGAGGGTCATAAGTTTGATTCCCAGTCAAGGGCACGCACCTGGGTTGCAGGTTCAATCTCCCAGCCCCACCTTGGGGGTGTTCAGGAGGCAGCCAATCTCTCTCTCTCTCTCTCTCTCTCTCTCTCTCTCTCTCTCTCTCCTCTCCCTTCCACTCTCTAAAAACCAATGGGAAAAAAATATCCTTTCACCTCTTGGGTGAGGATAAAAACAAAACCAAACCACCACCAACAAAAACCAGAGGTAAAGAGAAAGGGAAGAAAATGGGGTACCAAAGCAGAGAGAGAGGGGGGCCAGGGAAAGAAGGGTTCTGAGTGGATTGGGAGACCCAGAGAGCATGTTGGCGGCAAACGGAAGACGCCTGCAGAGATGGCGGGGGGGGGGGGGGGGGATGGGGGGGGAGGAGGGTCCGACGGGAGGGAGGAGGTCCCCAGGCTCTCACAGGTGAGGGACCCAGAGCCCTTGGGGGGGGGGATCCGCTCCTCCCAGCGAAATGGACCAAGCCCCTGACCCTGAACGTGGGGGCTCCAGGCTCCCGAAGCTCAGCCAGCGACCCCGGGTCAGCGGGACTTGGCCCATGGAGTGAAGGGCGTGCAGAGCGACGGGGAGGGGCCAGGAGTGGAGCGCAGACGACAGAGAGAAAGGGCGGCCGGTGCTTACACGGTGCACCCAAAGGTTGCAGGTTCATTGGCCCGGCGTGTCTCAGTGGCTGAGCATCAACCTAGGAACCAGGAGGTCACGGTTAGATTCTGGGTCAGAGCACATGTCCAGATTGTGGACTCGATCTCCCCAGTGTGGGGCGTGCAACAGGCAGCCGATCAATGATTCACTCTTATCATTGATGTTTCTCTCCCTCTCCCTCTCCCTCTCCCTTCCTCTCTGAAATCAATAAAAACATATTTTTAAAAAAGGTTGCAGGTTTGATCCCGGTTGAGGTGTGTTGGAGAGTTAACCGGTGATGTTTCTCTCTCTCTCTCTCTCTCTCTCTCTCTCTCTCTCTCTCTCTCAATAAATATATCCTCAGGTGAGGATTAAAGAAACAAACACACAAAGAAAGGATGTTACAATCTATAGATGATGCATTATAGAGCTGTACACCTGAAACCCATCTAAGTGTATTAATCAACGTCGCCCCAATACAATTTTTAAAGGTACCTTTATTTTTTAAAATATATTTTTATTGATTTCAGAGAGGAAGGGAGAGGGAGAGATAGAAACATCCATGATGAGAGAGAATCATTGATCGGCTGCCTCCTGCAAGTGCCCCCACTGGGGATCCAGCCCACAACCCGGGCATGTGCC
>NW_005871833.1:162556-165593 GCF_000147115.1 Myotis lucifugus | reverse complement strand
TTTTCCCAAATTTTCGATAAAGCAATCCTCATACAAAATACCACACAAACTAGAAAACTAGCCCTGGCTGGGTGGCTCGGTTGGTTAGAGCATCATCCCTACACGCCAAGGTTGGGGGTTCGATCCCCGGTCAGGGCACATACAAGAGTCAACCAATGAATGCATCAATGAGTGGAACAACACATCTCCCTCCCTCCCTCCCTTCATTTCTCACTTTAAAATAAACAAATACAGCCGAAACCGGTTTGGCTCAGTGGATAGAGTGTCGGCCTGCAGACTGAAAGGTCCCGGGTTCGATTCCGGTCAAGGGCATGTACGTTGGTTGCGGGCACACCCCCAGTAGGAGATGTGCAGGAGGCAGCTGGTGAATGTTTCTCTCATCATCGATGTTTCTAACTCTCTCTATCCCTCTCCCTTCCTCTCTGTAAAGAATCAATAAAATATATTTTAAAAAAATAAAATAAAATAAACAAATACAAATTAAAAAACCAGAGAAAGCTGTCTAGCAGCTAGACAGCTAGACAGCTGCTAGACTCTAGCTTATTTCAGGCGTGGATGACTTTGATTGACAACTGGTCAAAAAATGGGGAGCTCACCTCACTTTTATCAGGCACAGATACTCTTGATCCGATAATTTGTCCAAAATGGCCTAAGAAATGTACTGTTAAGAAAAGAGGATGGCCCGGCTAGCCTGGCCCAGTGGTTGAGCATCAATCCATGAACCAGGAGGTCATGGTTCCATTCCAGTCAAGGGCACATGCCCAGGTTGTGGGCTCCCCAGTGTGGGGCGTGCAGGAGGCAGCTGATCAATGATTCCCTCACATCATTGATGTTTCTATCTCTTTCCCTTCCTCTCTGAAATCAATAAAAATATATTTTAAAAAAGAGAAAAAAACTCCACACACGCGCTCGCGCACACACACACGAATATCCTCAAATCCTTTATCTATGGACACTGACATTTGAATCTTATGTAATGCTCACAATGTCACAAAATATTCTCTTGATCCCCCCCACCACCACCACCACCACCACCACTTCATAATAACGTGGAGACCGTTTTTAGCAGCGGCCATAGTTTACCGATTCCTGATAAAGGGCAAAAGACAGGCCCCATAGAATCAGTGTCAGGAAGAAATAAATGAGGAATGCCAGGCATGGACTCTTAGGGTTTCTGGACCCCAATCCAATGTGAGACATTCTTTAAATATATATATTAGAGAGAGGAAGGAAGAGCGATAGAGAGATAGAAACATCAATGAGAGAGAACATCATCGATTGGCTGCATCCTGCACACCCCCTACTGCGGATTGAGCCAGCAACCGGAGCATGTGCCCAGACCAGGAATGCAACCGGTGACCTCTTAGTTCCTGGATCCACGCTCAACCAATGAGCCACACCAGCTGGGCAAGATGTTAATTTTTTTATGGTCACCCAGATATAATAGGTAACACTTTATACAGAGTTTGTTATGTGCCAAGCATTTTTTAAAAAAATAAGTTTTTACTGACTTTTTTAGAGAAAGGGAGAGGGAGAGAGAGAGAGAGAGAGAGAGAGAGAGAGAAACATGGAGTCCACAACCCAGGCATGTGCTCCAATCTGGGATCACGCTCAACTAAGTGAGCCTCACCTGGCCAGGGCTGTGCCAAGCATTTTTTTTTTAAATCCCCACTCCACAATATTTTTCCACTGATTTTTAGAGAGAGTGGAAGAGAGGGAGGCGAGAGGGAGAGAAACATCAGTTGGTTGCATCCCACAAGCACCCCTCTATCCTTCTTCCTCTCTCTAAAAATCAATAAGAACATATGAAGATTGCCGAAACCGGTTTGGCTCAGTGGATAGAGCGTCGGCCTGCGGACCGAAAGGTCTCAGGTTCGATTCCGGTCAGGGGCATGTACCTGGGTTGCGGGCACATCCCCAGTAGGGAGTGTGCAGGAGGCAGCTGATGGATGTTTCTCTCTCATCGATGTTTCTAACTCTCTATCTCTCTCCCTTCCTCTCTGTAAAAAATCAATAAAATATTTAAAAAAAAAAAAAAAAGAACATATGAAGATAGTGTAAGGAGCCTCTGGGACAACTTCAAATGTAACAACATTTGCATCATGGGGGTGCCAGAAGGAGAAGGGAGGAAGCAAGAAATAAAAAACCTATTTTAAAAAATGACAGAAAACTTCCCTAATCCAGTGAAAGAAATAGACATACAAGATCAGGAAGCATAGAGAGTCACAAACAAGATAAACCCACAGACACATCATAATGAAAATGCCAAAGGTTAAAGACAAAAAGAGAATCTTAAAAGCAGCAAGAGAAAAGCAGTTAGTTACCTACAAGGGAGCATCCATATGACTGCCGGCTGATTTCTCAACAGAAACTTTGCAGACCAGAAGGGAGTGGCAAGAAATATTCAAAGTGATGAAAAGCAAGGACCTGCAACCAAGATTACTCTACCCAGCAAAGCTATCATTTAGAATTGAAGGTCAGAAAAAAAGAGCTTCCCAGACAAGAAAAAGCCAAAGGATTGCATCACCACCAAAACCAGTATTACATGAAATGTTAAAGGGTTTTCAAGAAGAAGAAGGAGAAGAAGAAGAAGAAGAAGAAGAAGAAGAAGAAGAAGAAGAAGAAGAAGAAGAAGAAGAAGAAGAAGAAAAAGGAGGAGGAGGAGGAGGAGGAGGAGGAGGAGGAGGAGGAGGAGGAGGAGAGGCAATAAATGCATATCTATCAACAATTGAATCTAAAACTAAAAATAAATGAACAAAGAATCTAATGAACAAAATAAACCGATAAATAAAATAGAACCACAGGCATGGAAACATGGAACAGACAGATGAATCTCAGAAGGAAAGGGTAGGGGGTGGGTGGGAAGAGATTAACCAAAGAACTTATATGCATATACACATTACCTATGGACACAGACAATAGGGTGGTGAAGTCCTGGGGCATGGTGTGAACCAGGTGAGGAAGCAATTGGGAAAAATAAGAGGATATCTACATACTTTCATCACTAAAGGTTTAAAAAAATAACATGCAATGAAAT
>NW_005871833.1:155892-162456 GCF_000147115.1 Myotis lucifugus | reverse complement strand
AATGCTGCAGCATGAATGAATCCTGAGACATAGCCGTCACAAGAAGAAAAATACTGTATGATTCCACTTAGATGAGGTCCCTAGAGCGGTCAAATTCATAGAGACAGAAAGTACAGGGTGGGGGCCAGGGTCTGGAGGTGGGGAGCATGGGGAATTTGGTTTAATGGGGACAGAGTTCCAATTTTCCAGCATGAATAGTTCTGTACACAGAAGGTGGTGATGGTTGCACAAAAATGTGAATGTGCTTAATGTCTGTGACCTGCACACTTAAACATAGCAAAGAATGCCTGGCCTGTGTGGCTTAGTGGTTACCTGTCCACCCAGGAACTAAGAGGTCATGGTTCCATTCTCCATCAGGGCATATGCCTGGGTTTTGGCCCAGATCCCCAGTAGGGGGCGTGCAGGAGGCAACCAACTGATGTTTCTCTCTCACACATCGTTGTTTCTCTCTCTCTCCCACCCTTCCACTCTCTCTAAAAATCAAAGGGAAAAATATTCTAGGGTGAAGGTTAACAAAAACAACAATGAGCCCTTACCAGTTTGGCTCAGTGGATAGAGCATCGGCCTGCGGACTGAAAGGTCCCAGGTTCTATTCTGGTCAAGGACATGTACCTTGGTTGCAGGCACATCCCCGGTGGGAGGTGTGCAGGAGGGTAGCTGATCGATGTTTCTCTCTCATCAATGTTTCTAACTCTCTATCTCTCTCCCTTCCTCTCTGTAAAAAAATCAATAAACTATATTAAAAAAACAACAACCACGACAACAAAAAAGAGTCAACCAATGAACATATAAATAAGTGGAACAACGAATCAATGTTTCTCTTTTCTCTATATCTCTCAAATAAATAAATGAATAAATAAATATATAAATAAATAAATAAATAAATAAATAATTTAAAAAACTGTGCAGATGACCGAGCATGTGCCTATTGTACTTACGGAGTGTTTATTGCCTGTATCAAGTGAAGCTCATCTTAGAAGGATTCCTGAAACCTCAGCTTGGTGACTGTATTATCCTGAAGGTTTCCTATAAGTCCTTGGAGCAGACTTCTCTCCTTCCCCAACCTCTGGTCCTCCTCTGTCTCCATATCCACCTTTGCCACAGACCATTGAAGTAGACACGAAGTCAGATATATATATATATTTTAAAAATATATTTTATTGATTTTTTCACAGAGAGGAAGGGAGAGGAATAGAGAGTTAGAAACATCAATGAGAGGGAAACATCGATCAGCTGCCTCCTGCACACCCCCCACTGGGGATGTGCCCCCAACCAAGGCACATGCCCTTGACCGGAATTGAACCTGGGACCCTTCAGTCCGCAGGCTGACGCTCTATCCGCTGAGCTAAACCAGTTAGGGCTCAGATATATTTTTGTGTTCCCAGCATGCAGAACACATTCTAGCACACAGTAGGGTATCAATGCATGCTTATTGATATGGCCTAAAGATGGATTCCAAATTAGGTGTGTCTTTGCCCAATAGGGATTCAGAAGGAAAAAAAATTTCCCCATCTGTTCTTTAATTCCACAGAGACTTAGGAGCGAGGTCTTAGAGATCTTGAGCTTTGGTTTAAGCCAATTTCTCTGGCTGTGAGGACGGGAGGACGCAACGCAGTAGCACCTAGACCACACCCCAGAGTATGCTGTGCGTGAAAGTGTGAGGTGGTTCTGGAGGGGGGCTCCGTTTCAGGACCACGGACAGCGCCCTCCAGGTGGGCCATGTGCTCACACTGGTCTTGTCTTCTGGCTACTGAACCCTCGGGCTCCATTCCTGAAAATTCTATCCTTGAGTGGATGTTCCGGCCACCCCGTCACTGACCAGAGACCCTAAGAAAGAAAGGAGTCCAACTGTATCCATTCTGATAGACCCGTTTCAACTATTCAGGTAAGGAGGCTGGGTAGCTCATTTGGGGGTCAAGGGAAAGGACTTTTCATTAAGATGGAAAGAAAGGAAATGGTATTTGTAACACACATCCTCTGAGTGGTCTCCTTGTAGTATCTCCTTCGATCCTCTCAATAATGCCATGGTACAGTTATATATACAGCTCCCATTAGACAGATGCAGAGGCTAAAGGTCAGTAAGAGGAAATACAAAATGCTTGATTTTTAAAATTGGATGTTTTTATTTTATTGCTTTTTATTTTTTTAATTAAATATATTTTATTGATTTTTTACAGAGAGGAAGGGAGAGGGATAGAGAGTTAGAAACATCGATGAGAAACATCGATCAGCTGCCTCCTGCACACCTCCCACTGGGGATGTGCCCGCAACCAAGGTACAAGCCCTTGACTGGAATCGAATCTGGGACCTTTCAGTCCGCAGGCCGACGCTTTATCCACTGAAACAAACCAGTCAGGGCTGGATTCTTTTTTATTGATTGATTGATGAAAGTGAGATAGAGATAGATAGACACACAGAGAGATATCTGTTGTTTCTCTTATTTATTCATGCATTGCTTGCTTCTTTTATGTGCCCTGACCAGAATCGGACAGGTGAGCTTGGTGTATTAAGACAACACTAACCAACTGAGCCACCCAGCTGGGGTGTTGAATTCTTTCTGTTACACCAGGATGTCTCTCAGGGAAGATTGAAAAGGAAGGGCTGGGCCCTAGCTGGTGTTGCTCAATGGATAGAGTGTCGACCTGCAAACTGAAAGATCCCAGGTTTGATTCCAGTCAAGGGCACATGCCTGGGTTGTGGGCTCGATCCCCAGTGGGGGGCTTGTGGGAGGCAGCCAGTCCATGATTCTCTCTTATCATGGATGTTTCTCTCTCTCTCTCTCTCTCTCTCTCTCTCTCTCTCTCCCTCCCTCTCTCTCTCTCCCTTCCTTCCTCTCTGAAATCAATAAAGATATATTTTATATTTTAAAAAAAGAAAAGAAAAGTAAGGGCTGAGTTGGGAGCTGAAAACCTGGGTTGAAGTTTTTAGCCGAGTGACTTTGGCCAAGGCGAGCTCACAGCTTTCTGTCTGTGCTGGTGCCGTTCCTTCTTCCTGGGCTGCCCATCCCTCTGCTCATTCTCTGACTTTCCAATTTCTACAAATCCTCCAAGAGTCAGTTAAAATGTCAGATTCTATGTGAGGTTTTCCCAGTCCTTTCTTCTCAAAGTAAATACTCCTTCCTCTGGCCTCTACCCTGCCTTGTTGGTTGCATGATGACCTTCTCCGTTAGAAAGAATTAGATTAACATGCAGCCCTGAACTCGCTTGGAAGTCAGGCCAAAGCGTAGCGACACTGTACAGATTCAAACCTGTGCGATGTTGTCTCCACAGAGAGGCAGCCAAGTCTAGAAAAGTGACCACTGGTTTCACAGTCAGACAGGCCCAGGTGTGTCGGCTGGATTGGCCCCTATCTGTGTGGCTTCAGTCAAGTTTCTTCACCTCTCTGAGCTTTCATTCCTCTTCTGAATAAAATGTAGAAAACAAGAGTTCAATCACAGATGGTTACAACCCGGATTAATGAAATAATGTACAGATCAGAGCCCTGGCTGGTGTCGCTAAGTGGTTAGAGCATGGGACCACACACGGAAGGGTCTCAGGTTCAATTCTCCCTCAAGGGCATACACCTGGGTTTCAGGTTTGATCTCAGGTCCTGATTGGGGCACCTGCAGGAGGCAACTAATTGATGTGTCTATCTCACCTCTCTCTCTCTCTCTCTCTCTCTCTCTCTCTCTCTCTCTCCCTCCCTCCCTGCCACCTTCCCTCCCTCCCTTCTACTCTCTCTAAGAAAAAAAATCAAAGGAAAAATATTCTGGGGGAAAATTAACACCAACAAAAACAAAAGAAATAATGTACGTATCATAAAGATAGGTGTGAATGGCATACTACTTAATAAAAATAGCTAATTTTTATTGCTTATCATGGGATGGAAACTTGGCACATGGCAACACCATAGGAATAAAATAATCTCTAGTTTTTACATAAGGAAACTGAAGTTCTAGGAGGACATGTAACTTATCCCAAGTTATCACAGCTGTTCAGGGAAATATCCTGTGTTCAGAACCAGGGCTCCCTGACTCCTATCCAGTAGCAGACCTGGGTGGGCCTGGAGAGCAGTATGCTAAGTGAAGTCAGTCAGTCAGAGAAAGACAAATACCATGTGATTTCACTCACCTGTGGAATCTGATGAACAAAATGAGCTAACACGCAAAATAAAGCCATACTCATAGACAGAGAGCAGGCTGACAGCTGTTGGAGGAAGGGATGGGGGTGTGGAGGGCTTGAGCAAAAAAGAAAAAAGAGAGAGAAAGAATTCAGAGACACAGACAACAGTGTGGTGATTGCTGGGGGAATGGGAGGTGGGGTGAGGTGGAGGAGGGTATAGGTGGGGTAAATGGTGATGGATGGAGACTTGACCTGGGGTGCTGAACACACAATACAGTGCACCCGAAATTTGTATAATTCTGTTAATCAGTGTCACCCCAATAAATTCAATTAATACTATATATGCATGAAAAACAGTGGGGATTATTACAGAATTTGCCATGAAGATAGTTACATCCATCTTTTTTTTTCTCTCAGAAAAGGCTATTGAGGGTCAGACAAGTGAAGTAACATGAATATGTTTAGCTACTAAGAAAGCATCAGATAAGTGAAATAAGTCAGTCAGAGAAAGACAAATACCACAGGATCTCACTTATATGTGGAATATGATGAACAAAATAAACTGAGGAACAAAATAAGTCCAGAGGTATGGGTGCTTGGAACAGAATAACAGATACCAGAGGGAGTGGGGGGGGGCGGGAAGAGATTAACCAAAGAAAATATATGCATACATGCATAGCCCATGGGCATAGACAATAGTATGGGAAGGCTTGGGGTGGGGCAGGGGTTGGGGAGAAAATGGGAGACATTTGTAATACTGTCCTCAATAAGAAAGCATCATATAGAAACACAATCCCTCCCATACCTTGTCCATCTCGACGCCCCCTCTGTGCCTAGCTCAGTGCTCAGTACATTGTTCATGCTCGAGAAATGTCTATGGGACAAAACAAAAACCCTAAACAGTGGCTGTGCGCCCTGACCCTCGCTGAAGAATTCCAATGTGGCCTTTGGAATTAAACGGATTGCTTCTGACTCCAGAGAAGCCATAACCACCTCTCTGGCACCGAAGCTGACTGACTGGCTGTGAGACTTCACAGTGCGGTCGAGGCTGGCCCAGGGGCAGAGAGAGGATTTAGGAACAGAAGCAGGACCAGAGAGGAAGTGGGTCGCGGAAGAGCAAAGTCCGATGAGGGGAGGGAAGCGCCCAGGGAAGAGGGCAGTGGGGGAGTTGTTCCTGGGAGCCCAGGGGAGCTCAGGCAGCAGGCGCGTTCAGCACCGCGGACAGCGGTCTCCGACTGGGCGGGCCCTCGGCCCTCAGTGAGGGGCTCGTTTCAGCACCGCGGACAGCGCCAAAACGTCATTGGACTGAAGGGGACAGAGTTGAACATGGTCAGCGACTTTAGCCATTTAGGGAGAGACAAACATCGCAGGATCTCACTTATATGTGGAATTTCATGAACACGATAAACCTATGAATAAAATAGGTGCAGACAGATGATGCATAGAACAGACGGACAGATCTCAGAGGGGATGGGGGTGGAGGGGATGGGAAAAGACTAACCAAAGAACTTAAATGCATACTAGAGGCTCGGTGCACAAATTCGTGCATGGGTGGGGACCCTCTGCCTGACAGTTGATCGGGGCCGATCGGGGCTAAGGGAGGTTGGCTGTGGGGAGGGGCCACAGGAGGTTGGCTGTGGGAGTGCATAGACCACCACGGGGCAGCTCCTGAGTTGAGTGTCTGCCTCCAGGTGGTCAGTGCATGTCATAGTGACCGGTCGTTCGGTCACTTAGGTTTTTATATATAGATAGATAGGCATAGCCCATGGACATAGACAATAGTGTGGGGAAGGCCTGCGTTGTCCGGGGTTTAAGTGGAGGGGGTCAAATGAGGGGAAAATGTGGGACATCTGTAATACTGTGAACAATACTTTTTTAAAAAAATGCTATTAACCTTGGGGCTTCACTTAATCTTTTCTCACGCAGACCAAAGGCATGATTCCTAAACAACGCAGTCTCATACTTTTAGCCTCTGGAAATCTTGGTGGTTTTGTTTTTAATAAAAAAGAAAGTGGTGGCTATATTGCAGGGTATTGAAAATGTATAAAATGTTTTATTAAAAGGGCCCACCCGGGACATAGATATATGCAATAAATTTTGTCTCCATCTTTATAATGAAAATTGGGGGTGGGGGGTGGGATATAGTCCTTTGTAGAAGAAATCAGGAATGAAATTTCCTTTTTCTAGAAAATCACCATAGCTCACTTTCTTTGCTAATAGATGTGGCAAATTTCAGTAAATGACATCAAGTCAGTGGGGAAATCCTGGAATAGGGAAATAAGGATTTTTCTCTACTTCAACATACACAGGAGAACCACCAAAGTTCAGTGTAGAATTGTGTTTTTGTTGATGGTTGTTTCTTTTTTAGAGAGAGAGAAAGGATGGGAGAGAGAGAGAGAAATATCTATCTGTTGCCTCCTGTCCTTGCCCCAACCAAGAATCAAGCCTGCAACCTAGGTATGTG
>NW_005871833.1:152836-155634 GCF_000147115.1 Myotis lucifugus | reverse complement strand
GTTCATTCTAAAAATAATGGGGAAATCTGACCATTTTAATCAGGAGACTGGCCCTATATGATCTGCTATTTTGAAAGACCCCACTGGCTGCTACATGGATCAGGACTGTGGAGGGCGAGGGTGGGAGCAGAGGAACCAGATACGGTTATTTCATGGACTCAGGTGAGACAATGCCTGGGTCTAGGGCGATGCTGGGTGTAGAGAGGGAGATTTACAACATATCTTATGGTGTGTTTGTTTTTTAGGGTTAATCCTCACCCAAGGATATTTTTTCCATTTATTTTTAGGGAGAGCAGAAAGGAGTGAGGAGAGAGAGAGAGAGAGAGAGAGAGAGAGAGAGAGAGAGACTGATATAAGAGAGACAAATCGATTGGTTGCCTCCTGCACGCGCCCAGACCAGGGCCAAGGATCAAACCTGCAACCCTGGTGCATGCCCTTCACCAGGAATTGAACCCTTCAACCTTTGGATGGAGGGCTGATGCTGTAACCACTGACCTACACTGGCTAGGCCTTATGGGTGTATTTTTTTTTTCTCAGATGCAGAGGCTCCCGGAGCTGGGCAACCTGACCCGAGTACAGGAGTTTGTCTTGCTGGGTTTGTCCACGAGGCCAGACGTAAGGGACGTCCTGTTTGCCGTCTTCCTGGCCCTCTACCTGGCCACCCTCCTGGAGAACACGCTGATCGTCTACCTCATCTGCGCTCACAGCGAGCTCCACAAGCCCATGTACTTCTTCCTGGGCCACCTGAGCTGCCTGGAGATGTGCTACGTGTCCGTGACCACGCCCAGCCTGCTGGCGGGGCTGCGGGGCGGGCCCTGCCACGTGCCCTTCGCGGCCTGCATGACCCAACTCTTCTTCTTCATCACCCTCATCTGCACCGAGTGCACCCTCCTGGCCTCCATGGCCTACGACCGCTACGCGGCCATCTGCCACCCGCTCCGCTACCCGCTGCTCATGAGGCCCCAGGTGTGCCTGGGCCTGGCCGTGGCCTCCTGGCTGGGCGGGCTGCTGGTCTCGGTGGTCAAGACCTCGTGCATCGCCAGCCTGTCCTACTGCGGCCCCAACGTCCTCAACCACTTCTTCTGTGACGTCTCCCCTCTGCTCAACCTGTCCTGCACCCACGTGGCCCTGACCGAGCTGGTGGACTTCATCTCCGCCATTGTCATCCTCTGGGGTTCCTCCTGGTGGCCCGGCGCCTCCTATGTGGCCATTGGAGGGCGGTGTTCCGCATGCCGTCCGCCACCGCCCGCCGCAAAGCCTTCTCCACCTGCGCTTCCCACCTGGCGGTGGTGGGGATCTTCTACTCGGCCACTCTCTTCATCTATGCCCGTCCCAGCCGCATCGAAGCCATGGATCTCAACAAGGTGTTGTCTGTCATCTACACGGTGGTGACGCCCATGTGCAACCCTGTCATCTACTGCCTGCGGAACAAGGAGGTCCAGGCTGCTTTCCGTAGAACCGTGGGCTGGCCCCGAGGCTGACCACCCGGCCTGGGCACGGGGGAGATCTCAGTGTATGAATACTTTTTATTTTAATTGAGATATTAGTGTCCCGGTGCACGGATTCGTGCACATGGAAAGGAAATTAATTAGAAGAAATATTTTAATATCGCTATTCACATCTTGCTAATGAAAAGAAAATAGGCCCTGACCGGTTTGGCTCAGTGGATAGAGCGTTGGCCTGTGGACTGAAGGGTCCCAGGTTGATTTCGGTCAAGGGCATGTACCTTGGTTGTGGGCACATCCCCAGTAGGGGGCGTGAAGGAGGCAGCTGATCGATGTTTCTCTCTCGTTGATGTTTCTAACTCTCTACCCCTCTCCCTTCTTCTCTGTAAAAAATCAATAAAATATATTTTTAAAAATAAAAGAAAATAGAATTCTACCGAGTCTCCTGTCTACCTACTCCAGGACTTCTGTGAGGATCAAATGGGATGAGGCACAGGAAAATGCTTCACAGACATTTGGTTAAACTGTAGAATGTTTGCCCCTGGCTATAAAGCAAGTCAGGTTCCTGGGCTGAAGAAACTCCAAGGAAGCTAGTCGCTCAGGAGAGAAAGCCGGGCGTTGCTACGTGACGTCATTACCCAGCGCCCACAGCGACTGTTTCCCAGGTGGGTTGGGGGGCTGGGCTGGGCTGTGGGCTGCATTTTGTGACATTGGGTCTTGGCAGCATTGGCTGCAATTTGGTGGGGTGTCACTCTGGCAGGGCCTGTGTCGCACTTGGGGGAAGTCAAGCGTTTGTTTGTTGGAACCAGGCCCATGGTGCTGTTTATTTTTAAATGGCCCCTTGGTGGTCAGTGCACATCATAGCGACCAGTTGGATGGACGAACACTTACTAGTAGCCTTTTATATATACTATATAGATAATCTTCAGACTAGAGATTTTACTCTTTTTTAAAAATATATTTTTTATTGATTTCAGAGAGGAAGGGAGAGGGAGAGAGAGAAATATCAATGATGAGAATCATTGATCAGCTGCCTCCTGCATGCCCCCCCACTGGGGATCAAGCCCGCAACCCGGGCATGTGCCTTTGACCGGAGTCGAACCCGGGACCCTTTAGTCCGCAGGCCGACGCTCTGTCCACTGAGGCAAACCAGCCAGGGCGAGATTTTACTCTTTTAAAAATGTATAATTCCAGCCCTGGATGTTGTTGGCCAGTGGTTAGCATGTTGGCCCAAGTATGAAAGGGTTACAGGTTAGATTCCAGGTCAAGGGCATGTACCTGAGCTGCAGGTTCGATCTCTGGCCCGGGTTGGGGTGAGTGCAGGAGGCAACAGATTCTCTCTCTCTCTCTCTC
>NW_005871833.1:146699-148086 GCF_000147115.1 Myotis lucifugus | reverse complement strand
GACCAGTCAAGTAACTGCACTGATTGTGCCATTAGTGGCCATGAACAGAACGCCAAAAGAAGAAGTAGAATGGGTTGGTCTTACCGAAGTCATGTCAGGGCTTCAGTCATGCAACAATTCTTCAGTGAGTGTCTGCCCCGACATGGTGTCTGTTCTTTTTTTTAAATTTGTTTTTTAAAATATATTTTATTGATTTTTACAGAGAGGAAGGGAGAGAGACAGAGAGTTAGAAACATCGATGAGAGAGAAACATCGATCAGCTGCCTCCTGCACACCTCCTACCGGGGATGTGCCCACAACCCAGGTACATGCCCTTGACCGGAATCGAACCCTGGGACCCTTCAGACCGCAGGCCAACGCTCTATCCACTGAGCCAAACCGGTTTCGGCTTTTTTTAAAAAAAAATTTATTGATTGATTTCAGAGAGGAAATCTGTTCTCTGAAATCAATAAAAACACATTAAAACAAAACAAAACAACAAACAAAGAGGGAAACCACCTCCCATGGACCTGAAATGCACACGGCTCAGCAGTGCCACTCTTGCTCCCACCGAAAAGTCTCCTCCTCCCTCGCCACCCTGGCGTGTGCCCTCTCAGACCAACGCCAGACGCCCATGGGGAGCAGGCACCTGCCGGATCCCTAGCTTCCTTCCTAATGAGCTCAGCGAGTCCAAAAGTTCCTTCGAGCTCCCAGGAGGTCTGGGCCGCCCGTTCCTAACGAGCTCCGAGCCCCGGTCCCCGGGGGCTGGCTACTGGGGGTGAGTGGAGGCCAATTACTCTGGTCCCACCTGGCCGCCCTGACCTCAGCCCCCCTCGCTGGGTGGGGACCTCTCCTGGGCACGGAGCGTGTGGGCAGAGTTCTCCTCCTTGGGGAGCCGCCAGGAGCTTAATGAGAAATTGGCATTTGTTGCATTGCTGGGTTCTTAATGAGGAACTCCGTCTCCCCGTAGACACTAAACTTTGTATTCAGCCCAGGAGCTAGGGTGAGGGCGTGTTCCCTCTAATGGCCATGATTTCCTGAGCCAAGATGCCCAGCCCTGTGGCTCTCATTGACATTGCTATGCCAACGACGCCCCCAGATTGATACTCTAGCTGGGACCTGCCCATCCCAGGCAGCCCTTCTCCCCTTAAGCTTCTAACAGCCATTTCTCAGTGACCACAGCCAAGTAGAACCTTGACTTCAGGTCCGAGGATCTGTTCTCCTCACAGTTTCCACAGCTCAGGACATGACATCACTGTTCACCCAGGTGCTCAGACCCAAAGCCCAGATCTCGCCCCAACACGGACGCACGGTGGTTAAAGTCTGGGGTCACGTGGCCAAGTTCAAATCCTGGTTCCCCCACGTACTCGCTCTGTGTGTGGCTTTAGATACCATTTCTCTCTGCCTC
>NW_005871833.1:136263-138802 GCF_000147115.1 Myotis lucifugus | reverse complement strand
GCGCACCCTCTGCAATTCCGCTCCAAGTTTGCCCTCTGCCATCCCGCTCCAAGTTCGCCCTCTGCAATTCCGCTCCAAGTACCCCCACTGCAATTCTGCTCCTGGATCGGCCTCTGCAGTTCTGCTCCTGGCACCGCTCTGCAATTCCCCAGCGTTTCCTTATACAGAACATGGCCAACCTCACGGGGGCGGTATCCATCTTCCTCCTCCAGGGCTTCTCGGCTTCCCCTGAGTTGCAGCTGCTCAGCGCGGCCTTCTTCCTTCTCGTTTACCTGGCTGCCCTTCTGGGGAACATCTCCATCGTGGCTGCCGTGACGCTCGACCCCCGCCTGCACACGCCCATGTACTTCTTCCTCAAGCACCTCTCCCTGGTGGACATCTGCTCCATGTCCACCACCCTGCCCCGGGCCCTGGTGGCCACCATGCTGGGCTTGGGGGAGATTTCCCTCCTTGCCTGCGCATCCCAGCTCTTTGCGTTTGTCAGCCTTGGATCGACGGAGTGTTTCCTCATCACCTCCATGGCTTACGACCGGTGTCTGGCCATCTACAGGCCCCTGGTGTACGGCGTGGCCATGCGCCCCCGCATCTGCGTCTCCCTGGTGGCGGTGGCCTGGGGCAGCGGGCTGCTCTTCTCCACCTTCCACACGGGCCAACACCTTCTCCCTGCCCTTCTGCGGGCCCCGCGTCATTGACCACTTCTTCTGCGACATCCCCCCGGTCATGCGCCTCGCCTGTGCCCACGCGGATCCCCACGAGGCCGCCGGGTTCGCGGTCAGCGGCTGCGTCATCATGAGCTGCTTTGCGCTCACCGTGCTGTCCTACGTGCGCATCTTGGCCACCGTGGTGCGGATCCGCTCGGTGGGCGGCCGCCGGAAGGCCTTCTCCACGTGCTCGTCCCACCTGGCCACCGTGCTGCTGTTCTACGGCGCCGGCAGCTCTGCCTACATGCAGCCCAGCGCCCGCTCCTCCCCGCTGCAGGGGCGCCTGGCCGCTGTCTTCTACTCCATCCTCACACCCAGCCTGAACCCGCTCATCTACAGCCTGAGGAACAAGGACATGATGGGGGCCCTGCGGAAGCTCTATCTGCAGGTGCCGTCCTAGGACGGGGGGAAGGACCCCGGAGATCCACCTTCATAGGCCAGGAGCACACCTGTACCCCAAAAGGTTGGCAACAAAGTTGAATGACAGCCTGGCTGGTGTGGCTCAGTGGCTGAGCATCAACCTATGAACCAGGAGGTCACGGTTGGATTCCCGGTCAGGGCACATGCCCTGGTTGCAGGCTCCATCCCCCATAGGGGGTATGCAGGAGGCAGCCAATCAATGATTCTCTCTCACCATGGATGTTTCTATCTCTCTCTCTCTCCCTCTCCTTTCCTCTCTGAAATCAATAAAAAAAATATTTTTGAAAAAGTTGAATGACAATGAGCCATGTGGGAAGCCCTAGTGGGCGTCCAGATAAAATAGAGATGTTCAGTGCGCATTTCATTGAGGCAAATGGTACTAGGTGGACACAGAGGAATAGAGAAGGAGAGAGAGCGAATAACTTAAAGCGTGGGAGGTTATTGCATGCAAGAGACCCCCTCAATGACCCCACATCCTGCAGTGTGAGCCCAGTAGGACAGTCTCTTCTCAGCTCACCTCTGTTTCCATGGGCCACAAGAGGAGCACGCTGGCCTACTCAACGTGGTTCTAATGTTTGGGGGGGGGGGTGCCTATTTTCCATCTGAAATCTGATCAAACGCCAGCCAAGGACTTCACCAGAAGGAGAGGCAACTATTCCAGGAGAAAAATAGGCCACGTTGGACTCAAGAGAGATATGGTTTGCAGTCTTCATGTGGCTCCTTCCTTTAGGGGGGATGTCAAGACTATGTCCTTGTATGATTTCATTTCATACTGTGGAATATAAAACAAAGAAACAAGCCTAACAAACACAAACTAATCAAAATGGATTGGTGGCTACCAGAAGGAAAGGGTAGAGGGAGGGTGAAGTGGGTAAAGGGGGCCAAATACATGATGACAGATGGAAACTAGACTTTTGGTGGTGAGCACACTGTGTTGTACACGGGTGTTGAGTTATTAAATTGTAGGTCTGAAACCTAAAATAAAAAAAGACTAAACTCGGCCCTGGCTGGTTTGGCACAGTGGATAGAGCGTCGGCCTGTGGACTGAAGGGTCCTGGGTTAGATTCCGGTCAAGGGCACATGCCCGGGTTGCGGGCTCGGTCCTCAGTAGGGGGCGTGCAGGAGGCAGCCGTTCAATGATTCTCTCTCATCATGGATGTTTCTATCTCTCTCTCCCTCTCCCTTCCTCTCTGAAATCAATAAAAATATATTTTAAAAAGAAGACTAAGCTTGTCTTTCTGTAGCATTTACCTAGTAGCACCGTATGAGTTGGGTTTGGAGTTCACCTGCTTTAACAGACACCAAATAACAGAAGGTGTATTTCTCTTTCATATAAACACTAGGGTCGAAGGCAATCCTGAGACCAGGTTCCTCCTCCTTGCCCTACCATCCCCTCCGGTGGCTTATGCACCTGGTAG
>NW_005871833.1:109649-134832 GCF_000147115.1 Myotis lucifugus | reverse complement strand
GGGAGAGATTAATCAAAGAACTTTATGTGCATATATGCATTACCCATGGACACAGACAATAGGGTGGTGAAGGTCTGGGTGGGGTGGGATCTGGATGGAGGAGGGCAACGGGGGGGAATGAGGTGGGAGGACATCTGTAATACTCTCAACAATAAAGATTTTTAAAAATCAGAAACCAGAGCTGCTGTGGTGTGAGCTGGAATAAGGGGATCCCAGAGCTCCTGATGGTTTCATATCCCCCTTTCCATAGTCATTTGTGCAACACTTGAATGGTATTTCGGGCCCCTCAAACTTAGTTCAGAAACCCTTCCCCTAATCAGATTAATAAATGCTATGAAATCTAAATCACCACTGATTGCCAGATACTCCATTATTTTATACTAGAGGCCTGGTACACGAATTCATACATGGGTGGGGTCCCTCGGCAATTGGAGCTGATTGGGGCAGGCCGGCCAGGGGGAGGGACTGACCACCAGGGGGTAGCTCCTGTGTTGAGCAGCTTCCCCCGGGTAGTCAGTGAGGGTCATCGCGACTGGTCGACCGGTCATTCAGTCATAACGGTCACATAGGCTTTTATATATATAGATTCCACCAAGAAAGAAAACAAAAAACACACTGCCAATCAAACTATGACAGCTCATCAATAAAACGCATCCTGATTTCCCATGTTAAAATGGGGTGCTCAGCCCTCAGATCACAGCTCAACTACCCATTCCTGATGACCCCTGTTGGCCAACCTACATCATTTTTCCTTCTGTACTCTCTCAGCGCTCTCCTTTCTCCAAAACATGTATTGTGGTTTTTATTAATTGTGTGATTATTTGTTTAGAATCTGTCCTCCACACTAGAATAAAAGTCGAATGAAGGTAGAGATGACATATGCTTTGTTGACCCCAAGAAGGAACACACATGCCAAAAGGACTCCTTGTTCTTCACTGAGCTCAAATTCATAACCAGAATCTAGCAGCCATTGCAGACATGCACACTGCAGTTTAGGGGAAAGCCACAGACTGAGCTGCCAGCCTCCTGCGCTGTGTTCCTGCCGGCTGAGCCAACCCTTATAAAAAAAGTTCCTAAATAATATTTAAATGGGCCGAGACATGCTCCATCCAATCAGAACTGCACAGCTACATCATCATTTGCAGCTCTACTGACCAATCAGAGGGACTCCATAACAGCCAAAGAGAACAGTGCTATTTGGACCAATCAGAAGTGTTTCAGATTCCTCATTTGCATAAAAGTGGGCCAGTCAGGAACCTGGGCAGAGACTTTAATAAAAGGCAGCTTCCCCTTTGTGTCCTTGGAGCACACAATTTCCCCCCTGACGCTTCATTTCCCGGGTTTGCAAATTGTTTACCTGAAGTTTCTCCTTTTCTGCCCTTCAGACTGGGGACTCCTACCTGCATTGGATTGGTGGCAGCAAACTTTTGTTGACAACTTGTTTACTATTATCCAATGATGTGCTGGTAAACCGGGTTTCTGCAAAAAAAAAAAAAAAAAAAAAAAAAATTGTAGCATTTGCCAATTGCCATGGTGTAATCTCACCATAGCTGATGTCAAGCTATGGATTGATAGTTTAACAACTGGTTTGCTACCTTCTTGAATATTTAACAATTGGCTCTGTGAGCTGGGATTAGTATGCTCCGGAACACAGTCGACCCAGGACCTAAACCCAAACCACTCTGCATATAATAGAAGCTCACTAAATAATTGGTTAGTGAACGGATAAATTGTTGTTGAATCTTGTGAATGAATATGTAGCAAGCATTTCAAAGTTAACACATCTACCCAAAACCGGTTTCTCCTCGACACCTGTACCTTCACCAGTTGTCACCCACTTAGTGGCATTGCCATCCATCCATCGCTCAGGGCAGAAACCTAGCAGGCATGTGGATTTATCGCTCTCCCTCACCTCTCGCCATTACCCGCCACATCCAGTGTATCCATGAGTCATGTAAGTTCTACGCTGTGTGTATCTCAAATCCATCCACTTCCCACCATCTACATGGCCGCTATTATCTCTGGACCATTGCCACAGCTTACTCCTTGGTCTCTCCCTGTCTTAACTATTACCCTCGAAACTCACTCTCCAGCCCGACCAGCATGGCTCAGTGGTTGAGCGTCGACCTATGAACCAGGAGGTCATAGTTCGATTCCTGGTCAGGGCACATGCCTGGGTTGCAGGCTCGATCCCCAACCTTTCCCTGAAACCAGCATTTTTGAAACCTTTATCTTTCAACATAATCCCCTGGAATATTTGTTAAAACAACATGGTGGGCCCCACTTCCAAAATTTGATTAAGTAGGTCTGGAGTAGACTCGGAATCTGCATTTCTTGAACAGTTGCCAGGTGTATTGGTTTCCTGTTGCTGCTTTAACAAAATACCACAAACGGGGTGGCTCAAAACAACAGAATTTCCCCCCCCCCCTCATCGTTCTGGAGGCCAGAAGTCTGAAATCAGTATTCCTGGGCTGAAATCAGGTGTCAACAGGATTATTTCCAGTCTTCAAATCTCCTCGTATGTGTGTGTGCATGTGCATGTGAGAGGGAAATCTCTTTTTTGTTGTTGTTGTTAAGACTCATCTGAGGATATTTTTTTCCATTGATTTTTAGAGAGAGAGAGTGAGAAGGAATGAGAGTGGGGGAGAGAGAAGGAGAGAGAAAGAGAGAGAGAGAGAGAGAGAGAGAGAGAGAGAGAGAGAGAGAGATGTCAGAGAGACACATTGATTGGTTGCCTCCTGCACACACCCTACTGGGGCCAGGTATCGAACCTGCAACCCAAGTATGTGCCCTTGACCCAGAATCAAAACCACAACCTTCGGTGCACAGGACAATGCCCAACCAACTGAGCCACACCAGCCAGGGCTTCATGGTTGGCCTTTTAAAAATTACCGTATTTTTTCCAGGTACAAGACGCCCCCATGTATAAGACGCCCCTCACTTTTCCAACCCAAAATTAAGAAATCAATATTTTAAACATTTTGCTCGTTTTCCTCTTAAGGCCTTCTTCTTTTTTGGCATCTTAAGGAGTTGTTCTTCCTGTTTTCTCCCCTGTCTGATCCTACAGTCAGGGGGAGGGGGTCCAAATTGTCTCTCTGCAGCTCTGTTTCCATGCTTGTTTGCACAGCTGATTACATTCATTCAGTTTGAATTTTGAGTAAGACAATTGCTTACCGGAATTTATCTTTTTATTTTTTTGGCATCTTTATGGGCTCAGAACGCTCTGGTCCCTGTTGCATCAGCGCACTCTCCACCTCCACCTCCAATTATGGCATCAGCTGACCGTCAGTAACAATAAGGCTTGTGATTGGAGGAAGCCTGTTTGAGAAGATGTGGGCAGCTACCCACTGGCGTGGCTTTTCCTCCTCGACTGACTTTCATGTACAAAACCCCTCTCGATTTTCAGTCTAATAATTTTAGAAAAGAAAAAAAATAGCGTCTTATACACGGAAGAATACGGTACTTGTCCCCATAAAAATATTGAGAGACTCCCAATAAAAACGAAGCATTCCAGATCCTCTCCATAAATCAAAAGACCTGGTAACAAGAGATCCTTTGGGTAAGGGCTCCTCTCCTCCTCTTCACATCTCCATCCTCCACACCTGGCTCCCTGAGGAATGTGAGTTTGCATCCTTTTTCTTTATTCCTTACCCAAGGATAAGCTTTTGTCAATTTTAAGAGAGAGGAAAAGAGAGAGAGAAACATCGATGTGAGAGAGAAACTGATCAGTTGCCTCCCACACATGCCCCTACCGGGGATCAAACGCGAAATCTTTCAGTGCACAGAATGATGCTCTAACCCAGTGGTCGGCAAACTGCGGCTCGCCAGCCACATGTGGCTCTTTGGCCCCTTGAGTGTGGCTCTTCCTAAGCCTTAGGAGTACTCTAATTAAGTTAATAACAATGTACCTACCTATATAGTTTAAGTTTAAAAAATTTGGCTCTCAAAAGAAATTGCAATCGTACTGTTGATATTTGGCTCTGTTGACTAATGAGTTTGCTGACCACTGCTCTAACCAACTGAGCCACACTGGCCAGGGCTCAAACCTGTCTTTTTGCCTGCAGGGCTTATGTGGGCCAGGTACCATGGCAATGGGTCCAGTACTTCCTCATGTAAAGGTCCCACCCGGAGGAGACCTAATTATCCGATGGCCTGGGCACCAGCCTGGACTCGGGCTTCCCAGCTGAACCTGTCAGTGGGAGGAGAGATTCGATTCCAGGCGGAGGCCCAGGCGGGGCATGGCTGAACCCTTGAGGTGGTTTTCATAAACGTAGGCAAGTGTGTGCACACGCACATACCAACCCCACTCTAGGCTTCTCTGCATTTTCCTGGAGAGGGGTCCCCAGCTTTCATCAACATCACAAGAGCATCTATGGCCCCCCAACTGATTCTAGAAGCCTGGGGTTTGGCGGGCTTGAATGTATGCAGTTGAAGTGACCCCCACTCCTGGGATGCTGGCTTTTTATGAGAAATAAATGCATACACACATGCCCTACATGAGAGAACCCACAGCTGCAAAAATACGCAGGAATAATGAAGGAAAACTTGTGGTCTAATGAGAAGGAAACTATAAAACTTGACCGATTGATATAAAAGCTTAAATGCATGAAGGGACAATAGTATATTCCTGGATGCTGAGATGAACTGTAACGATGCTAATTTTCCATGACTCATTTATAAGTTTTCAATAATCACAAAAGGCTGTTTTTTCCCCCCATTGATAAACAAGTTTTCTGTAAGAGTAAACAAATATTCTAGCCCTGGACGGTGCAACTAAGTGGTGAGAGCATCGGCCCAGGCACCGAAGGGTTGCGGGTTCAATTCCCAGTCAAGGGCTTGTACCTCGGCTGCCGGTTTGTTCCCCGCTTCCCCGCACCCCGTTGGGGCGTGTGCAGGAGGCAACCAATTGATATGTCTCTCTCACATTGATGTTTCTCTTTCTCTCTCTCTCCCCTCCTCCCTTCCACTCCCCCTAAAAAAAATCAATGGAAAAATATCCTCGGGTGAGGATTAACCAAACCAAAATATTGAAAAGTATATGAAACATAGTAAGAGTGCTCACTATGTATTAGGCACGGTTAGGCTTTTCTACACAGATGAGCTCCAGGTCTTCCCGCAGTTCCAGGGGGACACTGCTCCCTCATTTCCTAGAAACAAAGGTTTAATCAACTTCTAAAAAAGGGGCTGAGATTTGGTCTCAAGTCGGCCTGGCCCCACACTCTCCCTTCTCTGCCAAGGGCCCGTCTGCCTGTGAACATAACTACATTCCTGGGCTAGGACTCGAGTGTCTGATACTATTGGGAAGTTTACTAGCCTTCTTTGCTTCCTGAAATTTTAATCTGCTCAATATTATTCATTTGGTGAGGAAAAGAAACCTACTAAAACTGTGTTAAAATCAGGGTTCCAACAAACTGCTTCGTCTGTGGCTCTTTCCAGTCCTGGAGTCACTGTGCAAGTTCTTTTTTTTCCCATCCTTTTTTTTTTTTTTTTATTAGTTAAGGTATTACAAATGTGTCCTCATCCCTGTGCAAGTTCTTTAAAAAGAGGTGTGTGAAGCACAGGCATTCCATCTTGTTCCCGGAACCTCTACATCAGTGGTTCTCAACCTTCCTAACGCCGCGACCCTTACAGCTCCTCATGTTGTGGTGACCCCCAATTTCATTGTTACAAATGGAACATAATTAAAGCATAGTGATTAATCACAAAAGCAATATGTAATGATATATGTGTTTTCCGACGGTCTTAGGCGACCCCTGTGAAAGGGTCGTTCGACCCCCAACGGGGTCGCGACCCACAGGTTGAGAACCACTGCTCTACGCTGTAAAAACTGCTGTTTGAAATTTTCCACGAAACAGAGACGGTCCTTTGTTCTGTGAATTAACTCTGCTATTCTCGGCTTCTGTAAACACGCTTGCTCGAATAATGGGGAAAATCAGCTCCATGATCTGGCCTTGCAGGCCGCTCTGCTGACATAAGGGTCTGGTCCGTCCCTGGTTACTCCCGTGCTGACTGTCTTTGGGTTATCTGAATGGGGCTGTGCTCAAGGCTACAAGCCTCCTGCAAAATATCTCCCAGCACACAGGGCTCTTTGTAAAGCCTGCAAACGGTCAGGAAGCCCCATATTTAGGAGACAAAGAGCCTGGGAGAGTATAAAGGGAAAGCTTCCTCCATGTTGCTTTGCTCAGACTTTGAGAGGCAACTCCTCTGAGACCGCCGGTGTAATAAAGACTCCAAATTTGGCTTACTAAGGCGTCCTCTGTTCAGCTCGCTGATTTCCAATATAACATGTGGAGAAGAGCTAAGTAGTTTCGTTGTTCCCTAGAGAAAAATAATCAGCACAATTTTTAGACCTTGCTGGGATGAGGTCAAGAATGTTTCCAGCTCTGACCAGTTTGGCTCAGTGGCTAGAGCAGGGGTGGGCAAACTTTTTGACTCGAGGGCCACAATGGGTTCTTAAACTGGACCGGAGGGCCGGAACAAAAGCATGGATGGAGTGTTTGTGTGAACTAATATAAATTCAAAGTAAACATCATTACATAAAAGGGTACAGTCTTTTTTTTTTTTTTAGTTTTATTCATTTCAAACGGGCCGGATCCGGCCCGCGGGCCGTAGTTTGCCCACGGCTGGGCTAGAGCGTCAGCCTGTGGACTGAAGAGTCCCGGGTTCAATTCCAGTCAAGGGCATGTACCTCGGTTGCAGGCACATCCCCAGTAGGGGTTGTGCAGGAGGCAGCTGATCGATGTTTCTCTCTCATCGATGTTTCTAACTCTCTATCCCTCTCCCTTCCTCTCTGTAAAAAATCAATAAAATATATATTTTTTTAAAAAAAGTGTTTCCAAGGCCTGAAGATGTCGTATCGCAAATCAGCGAGCTGAACAAAACGCCTAATGAGCCAATTAGTCAGGAGTCATATTTATTGCGCGCTGGTTCAGAGCGGATTACCTCTGTCAAATTCTGAACCCCACATACAGAAAATCTCCCGTATTTATACTCTCAGAGTCTCTTTGTTTGCAGATATCACAAAGGGCTCTGTGTGAGTTATTGTTACAGACAGTTGTAACCCTGAATACATAATGAGTTTGGACTTGGAATTATTATCAGTATTAGTCTATTACATTGGATGGCTAGTTAAGTTTATCTTTGTCTATTATTTGAACTGAAAACAAAGTCATTTTATAGAATAACAGACTGTCTTAAAGTGGCAGAGTTTATAATGACAGAGTTTACAGGACTAGGGACTAGCTAACATTAGCGGAGAGTTTCAAACAGCAGTTTCATACAGGATGGAAGTTATTTGGCCCAGAGATTCCACTACTGGGAATTCCCCCGTAGGAAACATGACCCTACGCAAA
The DNA here is from genome assembly GCF_000147115.1 of Myotis lucifugus. Taxonomy (NCBI): domain Eukaryota; kingdom Metazoa; phylum Chordata; class Mammalia; order Chiroptera; family Vespertilionidae; genus Myotis; species Myotis lucifugus. The sequence goes on along the minus strand of NW_005871833.1, from coordinate 127,480 downwards.
GACATGAGAGCAAATTGTTAAGGGAAGCGCTAAGGCCCATGAGAGAGCAGGAAGTGTAACGATAGCAGCAATGTATCCATGAGAGATAAGTTGTCAGTAACCTCCCAATTTCCAGCCCTAGAAGGCTAGTGAAATAAATGAAGACACATCCACACCTGAAATATGAAAGTGAGGGGTATATTTATTGACACGAGAAGATATTCATGAAACATTAGAATAAAAACAACTTTCAAAACAGAGTTAACAGTAGGATACTATTTGATAAAACCATCTTTATCTTGTTCACAAAACTATACAGACCAGTGCAGAGGAAAAAAATATGGACAATTTTTATATCCCTTTTAGCAGCAAGTATATCTGGGAGAGGGAAATACAAACATTCAAAGAAAAAAAAGCCTTTATTTTGTATAATCTTCAAGGAGTGTGTCTTGCTTGCCTCATCACCAAAAGTGCTTAAAACATGAGTGCTTCTAAAGAGAAAACATCTGACTAGAAGAGCAGTGCCCCAATGGTCAGATATGTCAGGAACTGGGTGGGAAAGGAGGCAAGCGGAAGAGCAGTATAGTCGGGAGCCCACTGGGGCAGCAGCAAGAAAAGTGGCAGGAAAAGCAGCAAGCCAAAAGTCAGAGGAACAGGCGAGTGTCCACCTCGCGGTCAGCTCAAGTTCAAAATGTGGAGGCACCATGTTCCACGTGTTCCAAACTGTCCAGGGGTGACAGGCAGAGTTAACTAAGTATGTCAGCACTGCCCCTTGGAACATGAACATGAACAAAGCAACAGAACAAAGCTAGTCAAGGCTGCCGTTAGCTGACTTTTTCTAGTTCTGGCTCCTCAAGACACCAGAGGCCCTAGCCTAGGGTCCCATACCCTTCGGGGAGTCTCTACCAACTCTTAATTCAAGTGTCTGAAGACCAGGCTGGAGTGACAGATGGGGAAGGTAGAGAAAAGTCTAGACGAGGTCATGAGGAAGGAACTACAGCAGCTGACACAGGTAGAACCCAGTGATGGGGGAGGCACTCTGAACCTCACTGCCTGGAACAGGTGAAGTGACCTGGACAATGACCTGAGAAGGCGGGGCCTCTGGGGGCAGCCAACACCATGTGCCTCTTGACAGATATGATAGAAAACACACCTATGAAGTGCTCTTTTAAAAATACCTATATATATAAAAGCCTAAGCGACCGGCCGACCGGCCAACAGCTATGACAAGCACTGACCACTAGGGGGCAGATGCTCAACGCAGGAGCAGAAATTACAGGCATGGAAACATGGAACAGATTGATGAATCTCAGAGGGAAGGGAGAAGGGGGAGGGCGGGAAGAGATTAACCAAATATCTTATATGCATACTAGAGGCCCAGTGCATGGATTCGTGCACTGGTGGGGTCCCTCAGCCTGGCCTGCAGGGATTGGGCTGAAACTGGCCAGGTGCATGGATTCATGCACGGGCTCTCTGACATCCCCCGAGGGGTCCCGGGTTATGAGAGGGCAAGGTCAGGCTGAGGGACCCCAGAAGTGCATGAATCCGTGCACTGGGCCACTAGTGTGTGTGTGAGGAAGGGAGGAAAAGAGAGATAGAAACATCAGTGATGAGAGAGAATCATGGATCGGCTGCCTCCTGCAGGCCCCCTACTAGAGATCGAGCCTGCAACCCAGGCAGGCGCCCTTGACCAGAATCAAACCCAGGACCCTTCAGTCCGCAGGCTGACACTCTATCCACTGAGCCAAACTGGCTAGGGCTATGAAGTGCTCTTGCCAAAGAAGTTAAAGGTGAATCTAAGTCTGCAGAGTTTAGAACTAACTTCTATATTTGACAGAAAATATCAAGGAGAGAGGAGCAAGCTTAAGGACAGCACAGAAAGCAGACAGATTTAGAATGGGGGGCATTCTACAGGACACCTGATCCAGTTTCTTCCAGCACTGCTCACACAATCGCACAAAGCTTTAAAGCAGCAGTTCTCAACCTGTGGGTCACAACCCCTTTGGGGGTTGAATGACCTTTTCACAGGGGTCGCCTAAGACCATCGGAAAACACATATATAATTACATATTTTGTGATTAATCACTATGCTTTAATTATGTTCAATTTGTAACAATGAAATTGGGGGTCACCACAACATGAGGAACTGTATTAAAGGGTCGCGGCATTAGGAAGGTTGAGAACCACTGCTTTAAAGGAAAAAACATGGTTGCCAGGGCTCTGGGAAGGGGGAAATGGGGAGTTATTGTTTAATGGGTAGAGAGTTTTAGTTTTGCAAAATAAAAAAACGTCCTGGGGATACACTTAACACTACTGAACTGTACACTTAAAAATGACAAATGTTATATTACTTTTTTCTTAAATGCCAATTTAGAATAAAATTTAATTTAAAATAAGTGCTTCTAAAGCTTAAAAATATTAAACCTGGATATTAAACCTGGATATATAACCTGTCTTATTACCCGAAGGTAAAATATTAAACCTGGATAAAAAACCTGGATATTTAGAAAAGTACTAAAACAGACATATCAGGAAGTGGGTGGGGAGAGGAGGGAAGTATATCTCCACATTATCTTTGGGGTCCCACAAGGCATTAAAAAAATCGAGAGGAGACTTCTTTAGATGAACAGAGACTCAAGAGATCAGAAAACCAAATGTAATCTGTGTACCACGTTACCACGTTTGGATCTGGGATTCAAATGAGCCAACTGCAAAAAACAAACAACAACAACAACAAAACACCACATCTCAAAGATGATCAAGGAAATCTGATTAATTGCCTTTCTTTGAGGTGATTTAAAATTTTTCTTTGTAAGTAGATCCCTTGAAGTTTAAGGAAATAGAGGTAAGGCCTTCGAAATAAAACGTATCAGGGTAGAATGTAGATTTAGCAAAAATGGCGAAGGGAGAAATGACATGACTGAGATGAATAAGGGCCTGAGTAGACCTAGGACTCTGTGGAAAGAAGTAGATTTCACAAGACAAAGACGAGGTAGGGATCACCCTAAAGGCAAGAACAGGGGTTGTGTAGCGAGCATTCAACGGGCTGGGAGGTTCTGACAAGTCATGTTTGTTCTTTATTTCATGACTTGGGAGCCGCCGTCATAGATCAACTTCAAAAATGGCTGGAAAAGCAGGGCAGTGAATAGCAATAGCAGTGACCCACCCTCCCCGGCAAAGAATCAAGTTAGGGACTCAAGGTCCATATGTCTTTGTATCTGACCACCACGCAAGGCAGTGATGGAAAGCATTGGACATTAGAGTAACATGCTACGAAAGAGATTTTTAGTGCAATTGGGGGCTCTTACCTTCAAAGAATGAAGTTTGTCCACCATGGAATTAGGATTTGAGGTGAGGCTGGTCATGCAGATGATGCCAGAGCCCAAGAAAGCAAAAATATTGCTTTCAAATGGGAATTTTAAAAAAAGAGAAAAGAAAAAAGAAACCCCAATCCTTCAAACAACTACCAAAAAAAAAGTGATCAGTAACAAGGAAGTGTTTAGCAAAAATATACTTCCCTGAATTAGTGTCTCCAAAAGTCATCATCTAAACCTAAATTGTGAGAGAAATGGCTCTCAGCATTTCACCCTAAGAAAGCTTTCGGACCAGGACCCGAGTACTATAAATGCCCTCGCCTGATTGGATGTGAAACAATGCTGGGCGGGACTACTAACGAGGAGCATGCTGCAGTCAGTATAATATTATACCTTTTCTTCAGGGAGGACATGGCAGGAATTTAAAGAAAAAACCTGGGTTGAACATCAAGAACCAAAGTAAAAACCTCAAAAAACAAAGACAAAAAAAACCTGGATTCAGGTTCCTGCTCCAGCATTTACGACCCTGATGAAATCCAGTGACCACGGGGGTTTCAAATTTGCTTTATCTGTAAAATGGAATAAATACCTTCACTAGGGACACAGCAACAGTCTTAAAAGATCAAATAAACTAAGACATATGGCAATGTTTTGTATATTATGAGGTGCCGTGCAAATACAGGGTGTCCCAAAAAACTGTATACCCGCTTTAACAGTGGATAGCTCAATTTTGAAAATGAAATGTCTTTTAATAAGCACTGCCTTTATCATTATTCAAAGTGTGTGTATGGATTTGGGGGGGGACACCCTGTATTTTACCAATTGCATCAGCTTTGTGGGATGAATCAATACAGGTACATCTGGAAAATCTTCCCATCATGCCCTGTGCTGAGACATCTGTGTGGTGAAGATGTTGTATGTAAACACTTCTATAAAGCCAGGCCACAGATTGCCTGTCTGGAGCCCAACTGCTGGTCACAAGTTGTTTTTTTTGTTTGTCAGGTTGTCAAAATCAAGGTTCCTGATTCTATGAATACCACCAAAGAAGGGTGAAATCTATTAGCTTCTTTCCTATGCAACACAAATATTCTTTGTGAGCTTTTCGGCCTGTGTGTGACTATAGATGCATGCATTGAACTTCCTTTTGCAAAAAAAACTGCTATACATCAAGCATGTCAAACTCATGGCCCGTGGGCCGCACGCATAAACGAGGCATACCAGCCCCGAGTTTGACATGCTTGCTGTACTGGGTATGTTCTTGCAACCCTTCCCTATCTTTTGAGCTCACGATGGCGAATTTCCAAGTTGTTCAGAAAGTGCGAGGGCTGGTGGGAGGCGTTCCTCACGCTCAGCGGGTCTCTCTGCAGAAACATTGGGAATGTTCTCCGAAGACTTTTCAACAGCATTTGCGCTCTCCGGATTCCTCCCGAGAATGGAGCTGGTAGTGCTGGGTGAGCTGCGAGGGTCGGCTGAAACACTTCCAGCACAGCCGGCACTGGAAGGGCCGCTCCTGCGCGTGGATCCGGTAGTGCGAGACGAGTTGGGAGCTCTGGCTGAAGGCTTTGCTGCAGTCGCAGCACTGGAGGGCTCTCTCCCCGACATAGTCGTGCTTCTGCCGGTAGCGAATGAGGTGTGTCCGGCGGCGGGGCAACGCCGGCGGGAGGGCTTTCGCCGCCTCGTGGGCTTGGAGGTGCTGACGAAGGTGCACGTCTTGGACGAAAGCCCTGCCGCAGTGGACACACTCGTAGTAGTCCTGCGGCTCGGAGACTCTCACACGGACACTTGGGAACCGGGTGAGAGACCCCCCGGGCGGCTGGTCGCCGGACGGCGTGCCCTGCCGTCCGCTGAGGCACGGCACCAGGAGGAGGCCTTCTGCGCATTGCTTACCTTGACGGGGTTTCCTCCCAGTGTGCACCTGCTCGTGTCTCTTAAGGGCCATTCGGGTACTGAAGGTTCTTGGGCAAAATTCACACTTGTGGATGCTGGTCTCTTGGGGGGAAGGCTTGCTGACCACCGGCGGGGGAGGGGTGCACACCCCGGGAGCAGAACATTCCCGGGGGTCCATTCCCAGCGGACCCCCCGGTGGTTCCCGAAGATCTGAACGTCTCTCAAATTCGTCACTGTCGAGGCTCCTTTCCGGAGCGAGGGTCTTGGGCTCACTCGCCATGACAAGGCACCGGGGTTTCTCCTCGTTGACCTGATTCGAATCCAGTGGATCGTCAGGAGAAGACTCCCCCGTGGGACCTACAGGCCAGGAGCTAGCTACGTCCAGATCCTCCACTCCTGCCCCCAAGGGTGGTTTTTCGACTGGCAGGCTTTGCTCTGGGGGTAGCTGGTTGGTTTCGGGTCCTGTCTCCCAATCTAAAAGAAATGTAGAAGTTCCTCTACCTTTTTACTCACAGAGACACATCATCATCATAAGCAGAAACAGAAGGAAGGGGACACAAAACCAACAGGAGGTTGGGAGGGATTTAAATACAAGTCTTGCTAATAACCGTGTGGGTTTTCTTTTGAGGAAGGAAGAAGCTGGTCAAAAGGTCGGGCTTGATAAAGGCGACTGCCTGGATGGGACAGAAGCTGAAGCCAAGGAAATGACATGTAAGACTGTAGTTGGGAAGAGACGACCGTGAACACCGCGGCCGCATCCCCGCGGACACGCAGACTCCGGGAGCGGAGCGCGGAGGAAGCAGCAGAGCAAGGAAACAGACTGCGAAGCCATTGGAAGAGGGTAACCGGACCCACCACCGTGGACTTGATTTTGGGAAATGGTCTGTGAAGAAGTCCCGAGCGAGTCCGCTGTTTCCTCGCGCTGCTGCACGACCGGCCGGCCGATGTCTCCGCGTGTTCTGCCAGGTCCCGGTTCAGAGATTACCGCGATCCCGAGCCCTCTACAGCCACGGCTCCAGCTTCCATCCGTTCCGGCCTGCCGCACTTCTGCAGCCTCCCTACTGGTTGGTTGCTCTGCTGGTCTTTCTAAAGCCCGTTTTCCATAGCACAGCCGGAGGGATCTTTCTAGAACAGAACTGCCCAACAGAATGCCCTGTGATCACATAAATGCCTGTATTTCTGCCGTCCGATACAATAGCTACCGGCCACATGCAGCAAACACGCTCCTGAAATGCGGTCGCTGGGAGTGAAGAACTAAATTTTATGTAATTTTGATTCATGTCCATGTAAGTAACTACATGTGGCTAGTGGCTGCCACACTGGACAGCACAGTTCTCAGTTGTCAATAACATGACCTCATTCCCTGGCTTGAAACCTTTGAATGCCTTTTCCACGTCTAAACTTGGAACAAAATGCACATCCCTTAACCTATCCCTACGGGGGCTGGCCCGTATCTGTCTCTACGACCTTACCTCCTATCCCCTCTGCATCACTCAGGGGTCCTCAAACTACGGCCCGCGGGCCACATGCAAATACAAATATTGTATTTGTCCCCGTTTTGGTTTTTTTTACTTCAAAATAAGATATGTGCAGTGTGCATAGGAATTTGTTCATAGTTTTTTTTTTTAAAACTATAGTCCGGTCCTCCAACGGTCTGAGGGACAGTGAACTGGCCCCCTGTTTCAAAAGTTTGGGGACCCCTGAAGACCATCTCACGCTTCCCCCTGTTTCTGGAACACCCAAGCTCTTTCCAACCTCAGGGCCTCCGTATATGCTGTTCCCTCTGCCTGCAACACTCTTCCTCAAATGACTGACTGGCTCCCCTTTCTCTCATTCAATTCTTCCTCACTGAGTTCTTTCCTGACCGTCCCATCGTAAGCAGCCTCACCATGTCACTCTGGTTGCTTTACACTCATCTTCTATGACTTGTCTATTCATCTGTCACCTCCCACCCCACAGATGTGGGTTGTTTTTTTTTTGTCTGCTACTGTATTCACAGAGCCTGGGACAGTGCCTCGCCCACCACAGAGGCTCAATAAGTACCCGTGGAATGATTGAAAGAATCTAAGAAGGAATGAACCAGTTAAAGATGAGAAGACAATGGAGGAAACAGAGAAGCAAGCAGAGGAGTCCCCTTGGTGGTCCCTGAAATTTTGTGTGTGTGTGTGTGTGTGTGGAACCCACTTCTCCACCCACCCAGGAAAAGGCAGGAGGCCTGTGTTGAGGATACTGCGCCAGGCACAGCTACAGGTTCGGGGATGGGATGTGACCCAAAATGGATCACTTGGAAAAGGAGGAGGCTGTGTCAAGAGCTTCTGTGGAAAAAGCTGCCCTGCTCTTAACACATTGCGGACCAGGAGTTTTATTGCTAGCTTTACCCCGTGGCCAGATGAGTTTCTATTGAACGAGTACAAAAAAACGTTTTACATAAATGTAAAAGGCATGCTTTAAAATGAAACGCCCATTGCATTTTGAAGTTATTTATTACATGTTCTTACAAGCTAATATCTTTTTAAAGTATGATACTCTGTAAAACACGGTGTACTATGAAGGGAGAATTCTCGCGATCTGTCCGCAATGTGTTATTAAGAAGGCTTTTTGGACACACCTGGGCTCTCTCACGCTCTCTTTGGACAGGGGATCTGTTGGCCGAGTGAAAAGGGAAAATGAAACTATGTCTGAAAACATCACGGAGCCCCTAGATCCAACCTTCCCCTGACCAAGACGAAGCTAATAATCCCTCGATGTTACGCCTGTTTGGGTGTGGTTTTCTGTTAACAGCAACTGGCTGACGGGCCGGTTCACAGGGGAGGACTTCATAAAGATGGAAAGCGTTATCACCCTGGAGCCATAGACTTTGGAGAAGGCAAAGTCTAGAAGGTTCTTCTCCTTGAGTCATAAAAGGATATCCATAGGGACCTTTTGGGGAAGTTGCACAGCAAGCATGTCAAACTTGCGGCCCGCAGGCTGCATGCGGCCCACGATGAATACTTTTGCGGCCCAGCCAATGTAGCGGTATGTAAGGAACATTTTAATAAAAATTTCGTAACTTAATTTTTACAATATCCTGTTATACATAATTGTTAATAACGAACTACAACGTTCGCTAATGACTGATGACTATCATCGTGTTGCATTCATCTCCCTAACATGCTTTACGCGCAAGCACACCATTTCTCTCCACTAATAGTAGCAGCGAATATTTTAGCGGCCGATGGCCACGTCATTCGTCTGGGACTGACTTGTTGGGTGTGCGCAACAGGAAATATTTTGCTTTCGGAGAACAAGAAAAATAGGTTATTTGCATTATGCTTATGAATTTGTGCAGTTATTCAGTGTCTGGTACGTTCATGTTCAAGGAAAAAAATTAATTTTTATTAAAATGTTCTATTATTGTATGTTAACGACGACTCATTTACTTCAGCCCTTTGTATTCAGTACGTCTCCATCGACATAAACCTACGTTTCTATGAAAATGGAAGCTTTTGTTTTTTTGCAGCCACATACACTTAGACCTTGTTTATTTGGCCCGTGTTAGCCTTTGAGTTTGACATGATTGGTCTAGAACAGGGGTCCTCAAACTACGGCCCGCGGGCCACATGCAAATACAAATATTGTATTTGTTCCCGTTTTGTTTTTTTACTTCAAAATAAGATATGTGCAGTGTGCATAGGAATTTGTTCATAGTTTTTTTTTAAACTATAGTCCGGCCCTCCAACGGTCTGAGGGACAGTGAACTGGCCCCCTGTTTAAAAAGTTTGAGGACCCCTGGTCTAGAAGGTTCTTTCTCTTGAGTCATAGAAGGATGTCCATAGAGGCCTTTGGGGGAAGTTGTACAGTGAGTGAGAGGGAGAGAGAGAGTGAAGGCAGGGGTAGAGGATGGAAACCAGATTGTGGGTTAAGGAGGAGGGAGCCTCCTCCACGAGCCCGAGGCGCTGGCCTGAGAGAAAGCGGAGGCAGCTGGAAAGGGACGCTGTCTCCCAGCATGTTTCCTGCTCCTCTCGGTTAACGAGGAAAGACCTGTGATTTCCAGCGGCGAGAGCAAAGGCACCGATGAACGGAGGGTGTGGGGCACTAGAGAAAAGGGAACCAGACCTCCCTGGAGCTGGGCAACAGGAAGAGACGAGCTTCAGAGAGGAGATGAAGGAAGGACGGAGCACGCAGGAGATGGGGACGCCTCTGGAGCCCGAGGCGACAGCACGTACCAGCCTCCTCCCTGACCTGAGCGGGCTTTGAAGAAGGCTCCCTGACTAACAGTGCCCCCCCACCCCCTCTCCCCCCAACACACACACACACACACACACACACACACACACACACACCAGACTGACTGGGGGTGGTGGTGTCCTAGGATTTCAGTCTCCACGGGCTTACCCCTCCCTCCTCACCTGGACCTGTCTTTGTATCGCCGTCTTCCTCCATCGCACGGGACTCCTCCTCTTCCAGCTGTGCGATGATGTCGGGTTTAGGGAACCGGTACCCTGTGGAAGAAGAAGACTCGTGACTTAGGGGCTCTGTTCCGAACCCACCGCGCCTCCCAGCCAGGGGTTTTAAGGCTCCGTGAGAATAAGGAAGACGCAAACTCACACAGAAGGAAAACGAAGGCTGTTTCTAACAAGTGTGCCCCCAGGACACTTGTGGCAATGTCGGGAGACATTTTATTTCTTTTTTCAGTTAATCCTCACTGGAGGACATTTTCCCATTGATTTTTAGAGAGTGGAAGGGAGGGGGAGAGACACATCGATTGGTTGCCTCCCGTATAAGCCCCGACCAGGGCCAGGGATCAAGCCTGTAACTGATCTGCTTTGATTGCTTTTTTCAGCACCCCCCAAAAAAAGCTAATGAAAAGAGGATCCTGGTACTGGCTACAAAAATATTTAGCTTGTGGGGAGCGGTAAACAACTTTGTTGCCGTAGCCGGTTTGGCTCAGTGGATAGAGCGTCAGCCTGCGGACTGAAGGGTCCCAGGTTCAATTCCGGTCAAGGGCATGTACCTTGGTTGCGGGCACACCCCCACTGAGGGGTGTGCAGGAGGCGGCTGATGGGTGTTTCTCTCTCATCGATGTTTCTAACTCTCTATCTCTCCCCCTTCCTCTCTGTAAAAAATCAATAAAATACATTAAAAAAAAAAAAATTTGTCTCTGGATGTGAAAAGAGACTGGCAACCTCTGACTCTTACACTTTGAGGCCAGTAGAAGCCTATGGAGCCCCTGCAATTTTCAGCAATTCCTTCTCCCATTCAAAAAATCACTGTGAGGGATTGTGGGAGCATCATCCTCAGACATCAAGGTTGTGGGTTCCATCCCTGGTCAGGGCACATACAAAAAGCAACCAATGAATGCAGAGACAAGTGGAACAACAGATCCATGTTTCTCTCTCCCTTCCTCTCTTCTCTAAAATCAATACATTAAAAAACAGCCCTGACCGGTGTGGCTCAGTGGATAGAACGTCAGCCTGCGGACTGAAGGGTCCCAGGTTCGATTCCGGTCAAGGGCATGTACCTGGGTTGCGGGCACATCCCCAGTGGGAGGTGTGCGGGAGGCAGCTGATCGATGCTTCTCTCTCATCGATGTTTCTAACTCTCTATCCCTCTCCCTTCCTCTCTGTAAAAAATCAATAAAATATATTTAAAAAAATAAAATAAAATCAATACATTAAAAAACAAACAAAACAAAAACATCTGTGAGCCTCCTGTTGTGCCGAGACCACACAAGAGAGTTTAAGGGAGCAGATTCTGGAGTCAAATCCCAGCTCTCCCTCTTTGTAGCTGGGTGGAAGTAGACATGTAATTTAACTTTCCCATGATTCATTTTCTTCATCTGTAAAAAGGCAATAATGATGACAATAACAATAACAAATAGACTCCCCTCCCCCCTCACAGAACTAGTATAAGAATTAAAATTTGTTCTTTTCCAAGATCATTTGGCTATTTTGGGTCCCTTGAATTTTCATACGGATTTTAGGATCAGCTTATCCGTTTCTGCAAAAAAAAAGCCAGCTGGAATGTTGATAGAAATTGCATTGAATCTTTAGATCAGTTTAGGGGGTACAGCCACCTTAACACTAAGTCTTCTGATCCATGAACATTGGATATATGACTTCTTTTGAGGTCAGAAACTTATGTGTTTTCTCTGTGTCTATGTTTGCGTCTGACTTTTTTCTCTTTCAGAAACACAAGAGCCGAAAACGCCAGTAAGTTTGCCAAGACTGATGGAGGGGAGGGAAAGAGCAGGCAGAAATACCTGGAGTGTCAACTCCAGTGGCCCCAGGGCCCCTTTCAACAATAAAGATTAAAAAAAAAAAAAGACATGGAAAGTTCTTAGATTAATGCCTGACACATATTAACTGCTCGAGAAGTGTTAGCCAAGTTGTAACAGTGAACTTGACATGGAAATATTGTCTCTGATCTGGGTTGAGACTCACTGACATGGTGGGCGAATCACTGTGACCCAGGGGAGGACAGAACCAAGAGTGGAGAACCAGGCCAGGTGGCCCGGAGAAGGCGGACTCACCTAGGGACACCAGGCTCCTGTAATTCTCCAGCGTCACCTCCCGGTGGAGGCGCCGCTGAGCAGCACTCAGGGAGTTCAATTCCTCCTGGCTGAAGTCCACAAACACATCCTGGAAAGTCACCAACTCCTAAAACGACAATCACAGATGCTGGAAACCCAGAAATTATCCGAGGGGCGGGGGAAGGAGCCCGACAAGAGAGAACTGAACGTGAAGTGGACGTGCAGACCAGCGCAAGCTGCTAATCCAAGTGTCCCAATCCTGAGGTAGGGACCTGGCAATGTCTTTTTAAAAAAATATATATTGTTTAATTGATTTCAGAGAGGAAGGGAGAGGGAGAGAGAGATAGAAACATCAATGATGAGAGAGAATCATTGATCGGCTGCCTCCTGCACGCTCCCTACTGGGGTTCAAGCCCACAACCCGGGCATGTGCTCTTGACTGGAATCGAACCCGGGACCCTTCAGTTCACGGGCTGATGCTCTGTCCACTGAACCACACCGACCAGGGCATGCCTCTGTCTTGTAGTCTGACGGAATGGAGTACGTTTCTGAGCCAGATCCTGCTGCTGGTTACTACAAATTTGGGTTGGAGGAATACCCCACCCTCGGGAATCAGAGCTGGGTTGAAATCCTGGCTCTGGTTCTTTCTCATAAGCTTTGTGAGTGTGGGTTAGGGTGAGCCTTAGTGGCCCACCCGTAAAACACAAAGAGCTCAGAACCCGGCCGGATAGCTCAGGGGGTTAGAGCATCGGCCTGATACGCCAAGGTTGCAGGTTTGATCCCCTGGCAGGGCACACATAAGAACCAACCAATGAATGCATAAATAAGTGGAACAATAAAAATTGATGTTTCTCTCCCTCTCTCTCTCTCCATAAACAAATTTTAAAAATTTAAAGAAAAAACACAAAAAGCTCATAAATATGAAGAGATATCCAATCTTATTAATAAACAGGGAAATACAAATCAAAATGACAAAGTACCACTTCATACCCATTCAATTGACAAAAATCAAGAAGTCTGACAAGACCAAATGTGGACCCTGGGATCTTAGAAGAGGCTAAGGGAAATGTAAATTGGGAAACCACTTTGGACCCAGAAATTCTATTCCTAGGTCCATATCTGCTCACGTGTGCTTAGAGACAGAGATGTTTATAACAGTGCTATTCGTAGCATCTAAGACGGGGAAACAACCCAGACATCCACTCATAGAAGAAGAGATAAATATGTGTTGGGATAGTCACACAGTAGGACAATATTCCAGCAATACGAACTAGTTATCTACAGTTCCACACGACTCTGTATAACTTAAGGTTGAATTTAAAAAGCAGATATTAGAAGACCCATTTAATTGATTTCCCCCATTCGTGTGTTCAGGGAAACATTATGCAAGTCAATGAACATGTGATTTAAACTAGAGGTCACAAAACAAAGCAAAAATAAATTATCGAGAGGCTAGGCGCAGGCTGCCCAGCTCCTACAGTGAGTTTATTTGGCTCACATAAGTCTTTTAATCTTTTGAAAAAATTCGTATTAGCCACCAACACACAAAAAAGTATATATTTCATATTACTAATTGGAATTTTGGCTTCTTTTTAAAAAATCAGAAGACTGGACCCACATTCTCACATGGCACCATCAGCTGCAGCTGTCATAGCTGCCCTTGGGTGGCGCAGGCACTGCCCCATTTGTCACAATCCGCCCGTTTATAAACCCCTTGTTCACATTACCTGGGCAGCTCCTGTGGGCGCCTCCACTGGGGACTCTTGAGACGGACACTGTAGGGACAGAGGGCTGCTTTCAGGAGCATGTTCTCCCAGAACAGTGTTTCTCTACCTTTTTTCCTCTTCACCATCTTAGATAATTTTTTTTCCTAAACGCCACGCCCCCCCCCATGAATTATTTCTGGTTCTAAAGGAAAAGCAGTGTATTCATTGGATTTTCTTTGAGGTTTCAAAATGTGATGGAACAAGAACATTAAGGAGTGGATTTGGGGGAAGGGAGAAAGAAAGAAAACCCCACATCAGTATCATATCCCTGAAGTAGCTGCCATTTGTTTCATAAATAAAAAGGAGAATAGTGCTAACCACAGGGTTGATTTGAATAAGCCGTCCTGCCCTGGTCGGCATGGTTCAGTGATTAGAGTGGTTATCCCTTGAACCAAAGCGTTGCAAGTTTCATTCCCGGTCAAGGGCATGTACCTGGTTTGCAGGTTCGATCCGGGCCCTGGTCAGGGTGCATGCAGGAGGCAACCAATCAATGAGTCTCTCTCACATTGATATTTCTCTCTCCCTCCTTCCCTCTTTTCCACTCCCTAAAAAATCAATGGAAAAAATATCCTCCAGTGAGGATTAACAGCAACAAAAAGAGGTAGAAAGAAAATAAATGTTAAAGATATTAGAGTGTGGGACAGTGATAATTACAACAGAGAAAAATAAAGCTGCAAAGGGGATACAAGAGTCAGAAGAAGTTACATGGGGAAGTCAGGGAAAGGCATGTTTATGGGATATTGATATGAAAACGTGAAGAAAATGAGGAAGTGGTTCAAGTGGATAGGAAAGGCCCGGAAACCGGGAAGGGGAGGTGCCCATATTGGAGAACCGAATCAGAAGAAAGCCTGACTCACCTGGCATCCAGCAGAGGGCAAATCGTCACATGTGTTTGGTTCCTCCTTTCGGTGTTCTTCGGCCTTCCTCTCTTCTGTGAGGACGGGGTCCTGAGCAGGGAAATCTAGAAGGGAGGAGGAAATGACCATGGAATTGAGTCTAGTCTGGTGGCAACACAGACAGAGCCAGGGGCCTGCCCCTCCCCCAGCACCCCGTCCTGCCATGGGAGGTTAATGGCAGTTCTGGATGTCCCATAAGAGAAAGACCGTAGGAATACTTTCTCAGTTCCATACAGCAAGTTCTTCAAAACCTCTCTAGTCACTTCCCAATTCTAAATCCTTTGATGGCTCCCCATTGCCTTCCAAATGGAGTGGAAGTTCCCTCTATGTTAGTGGTTCCCAGTCTCACGATACGCTCAGAATCACCAGGGAATCTGTTTCTAAACTGTAAAATGTAAATACTTATACTTCTAAAGACTCTTGTAAAGATTAACATTACATATGTAAAGCACACTGTGGGCATGAAAAACAATGGCAGCTCTTATTATTAAGCTTTCTATATATATATATTTTCAATATATTTTTATTGATTTCAGAGAGGAAGGGAGAGAGGGAGAGAGAGAAACATCAATGATGGGAGAGAATCATGGATTGGCTGCCTCCTGCACGCCCCACACTGGGGAAGAAGCCCGCAACCCCAGCATGTGCCCTTGACAGGAATCGAACCCAGGACCCTTTAGTCTGAAGCTGGACACTCTATCCACTGAGCCAAACCAGCTAGGGCTCCATATATATTTTAAACAGCCACCACCTTCCGGACAATAGCCTGAACCCTGAAGGCCTTCCTTGCCTGTACTGTCTTTCCAAGTGCACCTGCATCTTTCTCCTAGGGAGCTCTTTCCTTTCCCTGGAATTCCAGCTCCATCAAAAGCTCTGTGCCTTTGGCCAAATTTTTATTCTCTCTGGGACGATATTCCCTATGTCCACCAGAGGCAATGTAACACTGTGATTAAAGTACAGACGCGGGCGCCTGGAGGGATCCTGACTGCCAATGACTAATCTTGGGGCCATGGAAAAGTTACTCAGCCTCTTCGTTCTTCTGTCTCCTTGTCTATAGAACAAGAGCTATTAAGAGAAACAAAATTAATTGCTATGCAGAAAACACTTAGAATTTGAAGTGTCCAACTTGTTCACTGTATCTTCAAAATTCTTTGAAGGAATGCAAATAACTGCATTAATCACAATCCTTTATTTCTTGCTATGGCATCAGCATGGAGCCATGCATGAGTCTCATGTTTATTTTAAATTGATTCATTTATATTTTTAACTATAAGGCCTATAAGTTCACTACCCAACCCCCAAAGGAGAACATTCCCAATTTACATCTACCCATGTACTTTTTCTGTCCACACCCTAGCCTTCTATCCAGAGATAGCAATGGTCTTGAATTCTTATTTGTTGTTCCCTCGCCTCTCTCACAGTTTTATTCAAAGGATGATGAGTAAATGGCATTCTTTCCTCATCATTGAAATGCCCTTCGTTCCAATATAGTAACTTGAGTTTCCAGACCAGCCACATTTTAGCAGAGATTAAACTTCCAGGCCTTGTGTTTCCCACATTTTATACCCTATATTTTTGGCTGGGTGTGTTGTTTGGGATAAGAAATGGGAGGAGAGGTCCTAGCCGGTTTGGCTCAGTGGATAGAGTGCTGGCCTGCAAACTGAAAGGTCCCAGGTTCGATTCCTCTCAAGGGCACATGCCCGGGTTGTGGGCTCGATCCCCAGTGGGGGACTTGCAGGAGGCAGCCGATCCATGATTCTCTCTCATCATGGATGTTTCTATCTCTCTCTCCCTCTTCCTTTCTCTCTGAAATCAATAAAAATATATTTTAATAAAAATAAATGGGGGGAGAGGAGGACAAAGCTGGAGAGAGGGGCACTCTCAGAGAAATAATATTAAAAGCAAAGTCCAGACACAAAAATGTCGTATGAGGAAGCTTAGACAGGATTATGAAATTCATCCTCATTCATTTGACACATTTTTATTCACCTACGATAACATGCCAGGCATACAGCAGGTGTTCAGTAAGTGGAAACGGCAAGTTGCCTCCTTCCCATCTCACCTTCCTCCTCACATGCTTGGAGCAAGTTGGCCACCAGGATTCCTGCCTCCTTGCTGTTCCTGGGTCGCCTGGATCTCACCCACGTCTGAACCTCCTGGGGCAGGGTGCTCAGAAACTGCTCCAGCACCAGGAGCTCCATCATCTGCTCCTTGGTGTGGGTCTCCGGCTGCAGCCACTCACAACAGCGCTCCCGGATTTGGCTCAGAGCTTGCTGAGGCCCCGTCGCTGAGAGGGACTGAAAATGCCTCAGCTTTTCATGAGAAATTTTCAGGACCCCCGGGTTTCGCATGGGAATGGTTTCCGGACCATGCCTACAAAAGGGCTGAGGGTTGCTCAAGAGATCCAAGACGTTTGTCGTGTGCGCCATCTTTACAGCTCGGTCCTTCGCAGGATAAAGATATCTGAAAAAGCGGGATGCTCCAGAACACACTGTTGTGGAAGAACTGGATCAGAGGAAGAAAGGATACAGGAACGTCAGGACCTGCAGAAATTACAGAGACAGACTTACAAATGGCCTGCATAGTTAGGACTGGACAGTGGGGTAAAGCTGATCTGAGGCAAAGGAAACTAGCTCATTTCACACAAATATATATTCACAGAGATTTGCCTGTCTACAGACATCATGCTGCCTCAGCCCCATCCCCAGGTCTAGAAAATCCACAGGCACAGGCTAGAAATATTTCAGAAATGGCATTGAAAGGAAAAGAGACTTGGATTCCCAAACCACAATGAACTGAACAAATCTGAGGAGCCAGGGAAGAATTTCATTTCAAAATGTAAATGATTTTAAACAACTATATATTATACAGGATGAAGAAAGAGCTTTATCACACATACTAGTACATACTGAACTCATATGCAAAATATATAAAGTACTCATACAAATTGGTAAGAAAAAAGCAGACAATATAAAAACAAAAGGTTGAGATTTGAGAAAAATGGCCAAAAAACATATGAAACAGGGCTCAACTTCATTAGTTAGCAGAGAAATAGGAATTAAAACCAGATACCACTACACATTCTCCAGAAAGCTCAAAATGAAAGCGACTTTGTACCCTGCCTAAAACCTATCTCCTGATTTCAAAAGTTCTACAATGAACCTTCATTTCTTCTACAATCAGAAAAATAAAAAATACTTTATTCTATTGGAGTTACATTCACCCTATGAAACCATGCGTGAAATTGCCATTTGGGGGAAACATTTTTGTTGTTAATTCTCACTCAAGGATATATTTTTCCCCGTTGATTTCTAGAGAGAGTGGAAGGGAAGGAAGGAGTAGGGGAGAGAGAAAAAGAGAGAGAAACATTGATGTGAGACTCAATGATTGGGAACGGGGGGGGGGGTGGTCTGAGGTGGAGGGTGAGAGGGGGTCTGAGGTGGAGGGGGACAGAGGGTCTGAGGTGGAGGGGACAGGG
>NW_005871833.1:74730-103656 GCF_000147115.1 Myotis lucifugus | reverse complement strand
CGTTAAGGAGCTCGTTAACTCAAATTATTCGTGTCAACTCAATGCAAAAAATCGGCTGAGAGACAGCTGGTATCTCAAAAAACTCGTTAGTCGGGACACTCGTAAGTCAAGGCCCCACTGTATATAGAATCAGGCCGGCGTGGCTCAGGTTGAGCATAGACCTATGAACCGGGAGGTCATGGCTTGACTCCCGGTCAGGGCACAGGCCAGGGTTGTGGGCTCGGTCCCCCAGTGTGGAGCGTGCAGGAGGCAGCTAATCAATGATTCTCTCTCATCATTGGTGTTTCTATCTCTCCCTCTCTTTTCCTCTCTGAATAAAGGTATTTTTTTTAAAAAAAGAACACTATATAATAAAGAGTCTAATATGCAAATTTTCCCCTCCACCGGGAGTTTGACCAGGGGGTAGGGCTGGCGAGCCAACCTCCAGTGGCCCCTCTCCTGGGCAGGCCCTGTCCTGGCCAGCGGTGGTGGCAGCAGGCAGCTGGGAGAAGGGAGGCCCCGGCCAGCGGCCAGCAGCCAGCAGCCACTAGGGACCCTACCTAGGCATGAATTTCGCCCACTGGGCCTCTAGTATATAGATAATGCATGAATATTATACACATGCACATATCCATACATGTGTGATTATCATTGGTATGTATTATGCACATACATCTACACTATAGTATATATTCTGTACATATGTACATCCGTAATAAGAATGAATATATTTTAAAATATAAGATATATTTTATATTTGAGATTTTAAAGATGTAAGCTATCATACAACTTTATGTGTACACTATGATATATGTAATATGAATGTAATTATCCAATATGTAACACATTGTTATAACACGTATTCACTACGATATATAATTATATATTTGTACAAATGTAATACATGTATTTTACCTTTGCTCAAATACTCCTCATTTTCTCCCTTTTTCTATACAAAAGGTGGCACACTTTACTGTTCCGTGCCTGCATTTCTTTATACTTACCAGTATATCTCAGAGAGCCTCTCATTTTAGTACAAAGAGAATTTGCTCACCATTTCTGAACAGCTCTTTGGATTCTGTGGTGTGGTTGGGATCGAATTCATTTAACCCGTTCCTGGCTGTGGGACTGCTGAGGTGTTTTCAATCCTTTGCTACTACAACCAGGGCTGATACATCACCTTGATCGTCAGCAATTCTGCTGGCGTGTACGTTGGTGAGCTCCTTCCCCTGAAGTGGAATTGCTGATGTAAAGGACATGTGCATGTGTCATTTTTTTGTTTGTTTCTTATTCTTTCTTCTTTTTTTTGGTTTATTTTTTTCTTTATTGATTAAGGTATTACATATGTGTCCTTATCCCCCCATTTCCCCCACCCCCACACTCATGCCCTCACCCCCCTGGTGTCTGTGTCCATTGGTTGGGCCTATATGTATGCATACAAGTCCTGTGGTTGATCTCTCCCCCTTACCCCCGCCCTCCCCTGCCTTCCCTCTGAGGTTTGATGGGCTGATCAGTCTGATCGATCGTGTGTCATTTTGATAGAAATTTCTACATCATCATCCATAGA
The DNA here is from genome assembly GCF_000147115.1 of Myotis lucifugus. NCBI lineage: Eukaryota > Metazoa > Chordata > Mammalia > Chiroptera > Vespertilionidae > Myotis > Myotis lucifugus. The sequence goes on along the minus strand of NW_005871833.1, from coordinate 102,110 downwards.
CACTGTTGCAGCCTGTGGGAGAGAGATTATCTGCGTCCCCAGTGTCATATTATGCTTTTTTTTTTTTTTACGTTTCCTAAAGCGAGGGCTGGGAGAAACAGTATCTCAGGGTAGTTCTAGTTTACATTTCTCTTGTCGTGAGCAAGATAGAGCAAATTTTCCTGTGTTTAGGGACCAGTATGTTTAACTAACACATTTAACAAGGGCTCGAAATGTATGAGAACAGAATAATAATTGTTACACATAATGATGATGATAACATATGGTTAATGTATTTTTTTAATCCTCACCTGAGGATATGTTTGTATTGATGAGAGAGAGAGAAAGAGAGAGAGAGAGAGAGAGGAAGGACAGAGAAACATAGATTGGTTGCCTCCCGTATGCACTCCAAATGGGAATCGAACCCCCAACCTAGGTATGTGCCCTGGCCAGGAATCGAACTGGCAACCTTTTGGTGTGCAGAACAACAATGCTCCAACCCACTGAGCCACCCAGCCAGGACTGGTTAACAGTGCTTGAACACTTGCCCTTAGTACAGTTCCTGTTCTTAGCCTTAACATAAGTGCAATGACCCCTCCCCAAAGCCCTTTTAGATAGGTAGTATTACCATCACCATTTTACAGATGACAAAACTGAGGCATGAAAGGGTGAAGCAACCGCGTCAATGGGGGCTCTGAAGGTTAACTGGTTGGCCCCCAGGAGGCCCCGAACTGCTACCGGGAAGTAGAGGTTGGCGGGGATGGGAATCCAAATGTGTTGGATGCGTTCCCTCCTCACAGTCTACTCATTTCCTGGATGAGGAAACTCGGGCTCAGAGAAATGGCCCAGAGCCACAGGCAGGTGAGTTGGGAGAAGACTCAAACTCACGTCTGTCCCTGGCCATCCAGGGACTCAGCCCAGGTGAGAGAGGGAACCCCCAGATAATCCAGGGCTGAGAGAGACCCCTGCCTTTCAGGGAGCCCAGAATGAGTGCTCGCCAGGCTGCAGTGCTCAGACATGGAAGCACGGCCCACAGGAGCCAAGCACCCCTGCACGGAGGAGACTGACGTTCATTTTGAAACCTCATTGAGCCCTGGCTGGTGTGGGTCAGTGGATAGAGCGTCAGCCTGCGGACTGCAGGGTCCCAGGTTCGATTCCAGTCAAGGGCGCATGTTTGGGTTGCAGGCTTGATCCCCAGTAGGGGGTATACAGGAGGCAGCCAATCAATAATTCTCCCTCATCATTGATGTCTCTCTCTCTCTCTCTCTCTCCCTCTCCCTTCCTCTCTGAAATCAATAAAAATATATTTTTAAAAAAATATCCTTGGGTGAGGATGTTTAAAAAAAAATGGTGGAATCTAGGAGACTGGGAAAGATGGACAGAACAACTATAAAGCTCCAAACCCACTGAGGTACTCATTCCACCACTTCCATATCAGAGCAAGTTGCGGAGGTGGGGGTTGTGCCAGTGGTTGAAATGCTTTCTGATCTCCCCTGTGACGATGGGGGGAACTCGAGCATTGAAAAGGGGGCCACTGCTTATAGCTCCGACCCAGATTCCTGATTTCTATCACAAAATAAGTGGACGTCTAGGTCAGAAAGAGGTGGACTAGGGCCACCACACTAGAGTCACAACCTCCTTGAATCAGTCTATAAACAGAGACCACTTAGAGTCCAGGGGCCCTTGAGGAAGAAGGGCCCTCCGTATATGACACTTCTGCCTTCCCCCTCACTTCCTGCAATGGGACCTACAGCCTTGTACATAGATAAGCCATCTATATATATAAAAGCCTAAGCGACCGTTCGACCGTTCAACCGATAGCTGCGGCACGCACTGACCACCAGGAGGCAGACGCTCAATGCACAGGCATGGAAACATGGAACAAACTGATGAATCTCAGAGGGAAGGGGGGAGGGGGAGGGCGGGAAGAGATTAACCAATGATCTTATATGCACAGTAGAGGCTTGGTGCACAGACTCGTGGACCCTTTAGCAATTCAGGACCCCTCGGGGGATGTCAGAAAGCCAGTTTCAGCTATCCCCTCAGGCCAGACCAAGGGACCCCACTGGTGCATGGCACTGGGCCTCTAGTTTATTAATAAAGAAACAAATTTTCACCCTGACCCAACAGCTGAGTTGGTTAGAGCATTGTCCCAATACTCCAAGGTTGTGGGTTCAATCCCTAGTCAGGGCACATACAAGAATCGACCAAAGAATGCATAAACACGTGGAACAAATCAATGTTTCTCTCTCTCTCCTTTCCTCTCTCTCAAATAAAAAAAAGAAAAGAAATGCAAGAGAAAGAGTAAAAATGCTCAAGGCCCCTTGAGGCCTAGACTTGGAACTGGTACCATCACTGTACCCTCATTCTATTGGCCAAAGCAAGTCACCTGGGGTAGGGAATATATTCTGCCTTTAGCAGAAGAATTCTAAAGTCACATGAATTGTTATAGAGGCAGCAGGTGCCCAAACAGCAAGAGTGGCCCTGTCAAGCTCCTTCCCCTGGAACTACACTCAGCATGTCAGCATCAAGGCACCTTCACGTTGACCTGTATCTGTCAGCATCTGTGCTTTATCTTGATTAATTTTGTGCATCCGTTTGCAAGATGTGTTCTCAGGTCATTGTTTCTTCACTTTACGTCATTTCAGTTTTGGAAAGATTCAAAGGAACATCTACTTTCAGATAGCAGGGGAAACATGTACTAACAAAATGAATTCAATAGCACATTAAAAGGATCACACACCATGATCAATGGAAGTTACTTCTGGAATGCAAGGATAGTTCAACTGCAACATAATAAAGGCCAAATAGGACAAGCCTGCAGCTAATATTGTGCTCAAGTTGGAAGTTGAAAGCTTTCCCTCTAAGGTCAGGAACAAGACAAGGATGCCCACTCTCACACACACCTATTTAACATAGGACTGATAATTCTAGACAGAGCCATTAGGTTGGGTGACTCAGTTGGCTGGAGCATCATCCCATACATCAAAAAGCTTGTGAGTTTGATTCCTGGTCAAAGCACAGACCTATGTTGCATGGGTGGGGTCCCTTGGCCTGGTTGGTGATCGGGGCCGACTGGGGCCACCATCTCGCCCAGTCCTGATCAGGCCTATTGGGGTAGCCAGCCGGGGGGCAGGGACTGTGGGGGGTTGGCTGGCCACGGAAGGTTGGCTGTGGGAGCACACTGACTACCAGGGGGCAGCTCCTGCATTGAGCGTCTGTCCCCTCGTGGTCAGTGCATGTCATAACGACCAGTTGACTGGTCGAGCAGTCAAGCATAGATAGGGCAAGACTATTGAACTTGGCTGATATGAATTTGGCTGTAGGATCAGGGTATTTGTAGATACCCTCTGATACCTCTGTCTAGACTAGCGGTTCTCAACCTGTGGGTCGCGACCACTTTGGGGGTCGAACGACCCTTTCACAGGGGTCGCCTAAGACCATCGGAAAACACATAGATAATTACATATTGTTTTTGTGATTAATCACTATGCTTTAATTATGTTCAATTTGTAACAATGAAGTTGGGGGTCACCACCACATGAGGAACTGTATGAAAGGGTCGCGGCATTAGGAAGGTTGAGAACCACTGGTCTAGACTTTCTTTATAGTCTTTGGGTTTGTCTCTGACAGCAGCTATCAAGCCCTTCATCCCAGGAAGCAGATGATTACAGATAACTGACCACAGGCAATAGATGTTTCACTGCCCCATGCCTTGGTCTTCCAGTGGCCTATCCCAAGACCCCACATTTAATTGAAAGCAACCCACATTTCCCTCAGGGTTGATTAGCGCCAACCCATTCTCTGGCATCAACTTCTGTATCAGTTAGGGCTCCTTGGGGTGGCAAATCACTCACTCCAGCCACATAAAGCAAACATGAAATCGATTGGGAGTACACTGTGTGGCTCAGAGAATCAAAGGAAGAACTGATCAATCAGGCCTCAAGAAGCACAAGTTACTGGCATAGCGCTGGCTGCCTGTGCAGCAGGAACTAGTAGTAACGGTCAGTGCTGCCACTGGAATAATTTGTGTTCATGGGCTCGGGGAGCCTGGTTGGCACCAAGCCCAGCCTTTGGAAGGGGCAGGGCAGGGTGCTGTGGCATTCTCACAAGACCGAGTGGTCCCAGGAAGGGGGAGGGATTTGGGTTTGGTGAAAACAGCATGAAGGACACCAATAATAAAGCCATCTCATTTGAAAAGGGGAGGAGCCTTAAAGACGTAAGAGTTGTTAGGGAACCCAAAGTTAGGCAGTTCTTCGAGGATTCACAGGGCAAGGGGGTGGTTGAGGCACCAGGAGCCAAGCTTCCCTCTGGCCATGTGGCTTTATCCCAGGTCTGTTGGTTCCTCAGCACACCCAGCCCCAACCTATATGACCATTCAGGTGGCCCTTAGTCTGAGTCTGGACACTGGGAAACCATGAGCACCCATCAGCGGAGGCCAGAGAGGGGTCAAATCTCGCAGAATAAACGTGGTGGCCTGAGAGTAGGCCAACTGAGGTGGGAGGGGAAGAATTCCCCAGAATGTAAGTGCTGGTCAGGCAACTCCAGGGGACCCTCACTGCATTCCCTTCGTCTACTTCCTTCCATGATATACTCTTCGGGAAATCAATCTCACGTAAGAACTGACCCTCTCACCGTGACCTACACTGATGCTCCCTCGCACAGGACCATTAGCGTTGTGACTAGTCAGACACCACAGGACATGAGCGAAACAGGACGGACTTCCATTTTAATACACACAAGTCCTGAGAGTACGAAAGAACACAGGGCTCTGCCAAATTCAAGAGTCGCTAAGTGAAAAGTACACTCTTCTATCTTAAGAGTAGACTCCAATCACGTGACGCTCAGGGGCTTAGAAGGATGTCAAATATGGGCAATCTCCTTTGTGTCATAGAATCAGGGGCACAATCCCCAACTGGGGATGGGGCAACCCGGCTGGACATCTCTGGCCATGATGGACGCACAGGCATATTTAAAAATCACCTCCCAACTCATCTGGGGGACAACCTGCCAAGTTGCCTGGGATGTTTCTTGTGGTGAGGTCAGGTTTAAAACAAGGGAAATGATTCCTCAAGATAAACATCTTTTAACCTCAGGGAAGATTTAGGAATACCGACTCAAATAACTGAAATTCACATGTGGTTATCGTGTTGTTGTTTTTCTATTGTTCAAAGTATTACATATGTTCCCTTTTTCCCCCCAGTGACCACCCTCCGACGCCCCACACCAGGCCTTCAGCACCCTATTGTCTGTGTCCATGGGCCATGCATATATACATACATGGTCTCTGGTTGACTACCTCCCATCCACCCACCCTCCCCCGCCTTCCCTGAGATTCCACACTCTGTTCCATGCTCCATGTCTCTGAATCCACTCCGATCATCAGTTTATTTTGTTACTTAAGATTCCACACAAGTGCGGTCATGTGATACTTGTCTTTCTCTGACTGACTTATTTCACTTAGCATTATACTCTCTGGGTCCCTCCATGCTGTCTTAAAAGGGCAAGATACTTTTTTTTTTACTGCTGCATAGTATCCCATGGTATAAATGTACCACAGCTTTTTTATCCACTCATCTACTGATTAAACACTATTAAGAATGTTTTAATTGTATAAACATATCTAAAAATGTGGAATCATGCATTTAAAAATCCCTTCGAATCAAAATATACAATACTTAAAACTGAAATAAGAGTTTTAAGGCAAAAGTTAAGGCCTAAGAAGGCACTAAGTTTTTGGATTTATAATTTTAAAAACTGTATTTATCAATCCCAGACACTTAAAATGGATAAAAGAAGAGACTGAGAAAGATCTTATTTTTAACTTTATTTTTATTGGTGACACTATTACAGATAGGTAGAACGACCACAACCATATTAACAAACCAAAAACCTGTGCACAGAAACAAGATGGAAAAATATATCAAGATATTAACCACAGTCTTTGGATGATGAAAATATGGGTGTATCTCTTCTACATTTCTGCGACGTCAAAGTTTCTATAATGAACACACGCTGTGATTACTATGGAAATAGATATAATAAAGGTGAATTACCAAAACACTATGATTAAGATCATTCAAGGAAATCAAGACTAAATACTTAACCGTAATCCCACAACCACACACCTATTTCTTAATTACTTTCCATATTTCTTCCCATCTTTGACTCTATGCATACTTATCATTAACACCCTAACAATCACAGACTGGTGTACAGACAGATGTTAATAGGAGCTGTTAGGTGCTGGGAATATGGGTGGATTTCTTTTCTACTTGATTGAATTCCCCCAAATTCTGAGTATTATATTTGCAATGGGAAAATACATACATAAGATTTAATAGCAAAACACCAAAGATCACCCAAGGAATTTGAGACAAAATACTTAACCATAATTCCACAACAACAATACTATGTTAATGATTCTCCACTTTTTATCACTGTAGACTTGATGCATACATATTCAACACTCACCATAAGTTTGTGCACAAGATGGAGGAAACAGATCAAGATATTCAGTTGTTGGGTGTGGGGAATATGAGTGATTTTTTTTCTTTTCTAATTTACTGTATCTTCCAATTTTTTCCTCTGGGTATGTATTATGCTTGTAATAGAAGCATAATAAACTTTTTAAAATCAGAACACTATTAATAAGGGACATTTGAAAACCAAGGTAACATAACATCAACTTTGAATACACATTTTGACACAGTTATAATCATAAGCCTGTGCACAGAAACAAGAAACAATATACTAAAGAGTGTATCTGTCTTTGGATGGTGGGAATATGATTTGTTTGTTTTCCTCCACTTTTCTGTATTTTCCAAGTATCTGATAATGAGTTCAAATTTTGTTCACAATGGAGACATGACTACAAACTTTTTAGTAACAACACTACCATTAAGAACATCAAGGAATTTAAGAAAAATAATGCTCAACTAGAAGCCTACAACACAACAGCTATTGATTAAAAGCATACATTTTTAAACAGTTATAATTGTAGTATAAATATAATTCTGTGTCCTGCTTTTTCCACTTAATATTCTGTAAATATATTTCCACGCTACTACATAACTCTGCATGATTATCATTTTTAAAACAGCTGAGTAAGAATCAGATATGTTCGCTTAATCATTCTGTTGTTTGGCATCAAAGTTGTTCCCAATTTTTCACGAACACAAGGTTGGAACGGACACCCTGACATTTGGCAAGTTGCTTTCTGAGAAGGAGCTACCAATTGGTGCTGCCAACAGGGATGAACCCGAGTTGGCCCCAACATCAGCAATGGCTCCCTTCTCAAGGGCCCTGCTCGGATGCAGCCTCACTGCTCCCATTTTTCCGGATGTCCGTTCCAACCTCCGGTCTTTCGATGCAGCTGGCCCTCGCCTCCACTGTACCATCCAGATGGCCCCCACTAAAGTGCCCAGGCCATATTCTCAGCGACCTGGCCTTCCAGTCCATTTCCGGTGTTTCCCTCTGCCTGCTTCCTCACCCTCCCGGTCTGCTGCTGGGTTAGGACTCCTTTCTTTGGCTTCCTCTGTTCTGCTCCATGCCCTCAGCCCCACAACCCCTCCGGGCTTTGGCACTCCCAGCAGCTCTGACACTCTCCTCCAGCCCTAACCATGCAGATCTAGGAGAGTGAGATTTGGGCACACTCCCAAAGAAGCATTGGCATTTTCTTTCTCAAGTGATCTGCTCTTATCTTTTGTTCACTTCTTCATCAGATCCACTTTACATTTTTTTTAAATTTTAAAATTAGTTTTCCAGTCAACTCAAAGCCAAAAAAAAAAAAAAAAATCTCAATAGTCAAGACGCAAGGGGGAGGGGGAAGCAAAAGGAGCACAAGTGGCCCACAGAACAAGACACAGGAAACCGCAAGCTGTGAGGTCGATCTGTAATTAACGGAATCAGATCAAAACTACTCAGGAGGGCTGAACGAGGAGAGAACAATGGTAACAAAACAAATTAAGGCGCTGGGAACCTGAGTCCATGTTAAGCTTAGGTTGACTGTAAAGAAAGCTTTTCTTTTTAAAAAAAATTCGAGTTAGACACGGGGCTGAGGGTCAGACAGGTGAAGACAAGAATTAGGTTGGGTAATAGAAAGCTCTAAGGATACAAGCTCCTGGGCGCCCAGGTGCAAGCTGACTCGTGGCGGCACACACTAACAAAGCCACGCTGCTACGTGTCACTTAAGGCAGAAAGCGCACAAAAAGTGATGACAGTTGTCACCTGCATCCATATTTACAACAGGAGAGGCTCTCCTGACGGTTTCAACCTTCATTAGGCACTGTCGCGATCTAGTGATGGTTGCAACTCACTCTCTTAAAGGCAAAGAAGCAAGATTTACAGGGAAAAGCTTGGCGTTTGTGGATTCACTCTCGAGCACACATTAAGTTGGTTAAACAAACACAAACTTGCAGTATTTTTGCATGAGAATCACTGCAAGGTACAATATGGCAAGGGATCAACTCGGGTCACAAAAGGTCAATCCACAAATTGCAAAGGCATATACAGCATTAGGTTCCAAGGTGTTGGTGTAGACAAGATGGCTGAAAAGGAAGCTCAAAGAACTTCTTTCGAACGGCAGAGGAAAGGACATTATTTTGCATGCCTACACCTTGACAGGAATATTTAAGAGTAAGGGACAACACAGTTACTCAGAAAGATACCGAAGGGGTTAAAATAATGCACAACAAATCTTTCACAGGAACTAAGATATCTACAAGTGTGTTGCTCATTTCCTCTTCCAAAAAAAAAAAATCAAAGCATACCACGGAGGTATCTCTGCACAGTAAACTGTAACTCTGTATCATTAAATCCAAGTACCTGTGACTACTGTTTGCTATGATTTGCTATTTTATATACAGCTCAGGAAAGTTATATATAGGTTACAGAAGTATCATTTGGTTGGGGCTATTTCTGTAGTCTCAGCTCTCCTAGGACTGTCCCTCAACCTGGTCACTAGGATGAAAGGGAAGGGATGTGCTGTGGCTTCCCCACATGCACGCACTGGTGTATGATGGGGAAAGAGGTAAGACCAATGGAACCGCGTCCGGTTCCTTTCCAGTCCAAGTTATCTGAGGTTAAAAGTCAGTGTGTCCAAGCCAAGCTAAGTGTCCTTCTGACGTTACTATGGGTTGCTGTGGATTTGCTGTGAGGGTCAGGTCCCAGGAAAGGCTGTCCGACCTTCCACTTGTGTTCTCAGCCAGTGTGGGTGTTCTGGTGTCTAGCGAGGGAGAGGCGGTCGTGGAAGAACTGCCCGCAGACATCACATTTGAAGTACTTGTCGTCAGCCCCTTCGCTGCCCTGAGTGCTGGTGCTGGCCTGCCCAGTGTAGTGGGAGCCTTCCCCATGGACATTTCCAGACTCAAATATGATCACTCTGGCATGGGTCTGCCGGTGCTCCCCGTAGGCCGAGGTGGTAGTGAAGGTCTCTCCACATTCCCTGCAGTCATAGTATGGTTCTTCAACCTGAATCTCTTCATCTTCATCTTCTTCTTCTGGGTCTTCGATCCCTGCACCATCTGGCTCATCGGCGTCTCCCTCTGGCTCTTCAGCCTTCCCCTCTAGCTCTTCCTCTCTCTCTTCAGGGTCTTCGATTCCTGCACCATCTGGTTCATCAGCATCCCCGTTGGGCTGTTCGGCCTCTCCGTTGGGCTGTTCAGCCTCTCCATTTGGCTCTGCAGCCTCCCCATCTGGTCCTTCAGCCTCCCCATTGGGCTCAGCGGCCTCCACATTGGGCTCGGCAGCCTCTACTTCCGGTTCAGCGGCCTCCACTTCTGGCTCGGCAGCTTCCATGTTCGACCCCTGGATGCGCAGAACTTCTCGTGGAACAAGAACATTGGCTTCGACTTCCTGGGCTGCTGCTTCTTCCTCTTCAACATGGAACTTCTGGTGCTTAGTGAGAACTGTGTTATGAATGAAGGACTTCCCACAGTCCTTGCACTCAAAGAATGGAGAATCTCCCTTAGGGGGTTCGGTAAGAAATGAGGTATGAACGAAGGAAGCCCCGTAATCGTAGGGCTCATCATCCTTCTCGTGAATTTTCTTGTGCTCCCTCAGGTCTGCCTGGCTGAGGAAGGCCTCTCCGCATGTTCCACACTCGTAGTGCTTCTCTTCGGCCTGGCTTCTCTGTAACTCAGCGAGGGCCAAGCCTGCATTGACAGTGTCATTGCTCCTCTGGGCCTGCTCCAGTGAGCCCTCTCCCATGTGAAGTGCCAGATGCTCATTAAAGACAGAGCCATGAATGAAATCTTGGCCACACACGTGGCACTGAAGATACATCCCTGTAGGATTTGCCTGTGGGGCACGGAACCTCTGTGGGTTAATGATGAAAGGATTCATAAAGGGCTCATCATACCTCCTTTGGCCATAATATGGGTCTTGCTCATGAACTTTCTGATGCTCAAAAAGGAATGAGCTGTGAACAAAAGACTCGCCACATGCTGGGCATTCGAAGAGCTGCTCTCCAGTGTTGTCTCTCTGATACTCGCTGATGGAATGGGTGTGAATTACAGACTGCGTGTACTCACGAGTGTCGACGAGGTACTCTCTGCCATGAACTTTCTGATGGTCCTTAAGGTCGGCCCGATCTGCAAAGCCCAGCCCACAGTCCTTACATCCATAGATTGAATCCTCAGGATCTTCCTCCTCCTCCTCCTCCGGCTCAGGCTCTTCCTGCTCAGGCCCGCCACGGCCTGCACCCCGAATAACAGAACCTCCGTGGAACTCCTCTTGAGTGTAGATTTTCTGATGGGCACCAAGGTCTTCAATGGTTGCAAAGCATTGCCCACAATCCTGACATTCTTGCGGCGTTGGCCGCTGAGCGCAACTTGCCTGTGCCGGCTGTCCAGCATAACTCACTCCCACTGGCTGGCGAGGATGACTTGCCTGTGCTGGCTGTCCAGCATAACTCATTCCTACTGGCTGGCGAGGATGACTTGCCTGTGCTGGCTGTTGAATGCAAATCATCCCCACTGGCTCCTGACCGTAACCCTGCACTGGCTCCTCAACATAATTCATCTCCAATAGGTCTTCGAAGAGACTGTTCTCCATTGGCTCTTGAAGGCAGGTCATCTCTTCTGGCTGTTGAAGGCAGGTCATCTCTTCTGGCTCTTGAAGGCACGTCATCCCTTCTGGCTGCTGAAGGCAGGCCATCCCCACTGGCTCCTGACCGTAACCTTGCACTGGCTCTTTCACATAACTCATCTCCACGAGCTTGTCAAGAAAACTGGCCTGCTCTGGCTGCTGAATGCAAGTCATCCCTTCTGGCTCTTGGCCATATCTCACCTGCACTGGCTGTTCAGCATAACTTGTCTGTGGGTCAGCGGAGGCTACGCTGCGAATAACAGATCGTTCGTAGTTTTTGCTTCCAAAAGGCTTCTTTCCATGGTGAATCTTCTGATGTTCAGTGAGGTCGGAGCTACGAACAAAGGACTCTCCACACTCTGGACATTCATAGAGTTTCTCTCTGGGGCGAAAGGTTTCAGGTTCACCGAAGTGCAGGGAGTGAATTACTGAAGTCTCGCAGTTCCTGCGCTCAATGTTTTTCTTCTTAGCACGAGCCTTCTGACCATCAGGGACATCTGATTTGGAAACGGTCGATTGGCCATCCTTCTTAAACTCACTGGCTCCCTCTGCAGCAAGACTTTTTGGAGGTTCAGTACCAGATACACGGCGTATGACAGAGTCCTTGTAGTTGTTACTCTTGTCCCCTTCATTAGGGGTGGGTCTGGCAGGAGGTTTCTGTTGCTTAGCATGAAGATTTGGGAATCCTCCCTTCTCATTCCATTCGTTTCCACTGGGATTTTTGGGAAGTTTGAAAACGGCTAAGCTATGGATAACGGACCTCTCATTCTTCTTTTCTTCAGAGGTCTTCTCTCCAGCATGGACTTGCTGTTCAGTAATATTTGGGCTTGTAATGGTAGACTCTGCAATCACCTTTGGTTTAGTGGGCCCCACGGCACTGTGGTATTTCTGAACTTCAGCCAAAGATAAGCTATGAATAACAGACCTCTCATTTGGTTTCTTCTCAAGGACATTTTCTTCAGTGGAAACCTTCTGGTTGTCATCAGGATTAGAGCTAATGGTGAATGCCTTCTCGTCCTCGTTCTCAGGTGGTCTTGTTATAGTATGACTCTTCCGAGACTCAGTAAAGGGCCTGCTATGAATGACAGACTTCCCATACGCCCTGCCTTCATAGGGATTCTTCTGAAAATGACCTGAGGGATGCCCACTGGGGAATAGGAGGCTTTGCCCAAAGGGACTCCCATCATCTTTAAAGCCTGCGAGCTTATCCTGAAAGTAATATCTCTGACGCCTTTTAATGGGCTGACCAAGAATAAAGGTTTCCTCACAGACTTTGCTCTTGTTTTCCAACAGGTTTGCTCTGGTGTGAATCTTCTGATGTTCCTTCAGAGATGAGCTGTGGCGGAAGGTCTCCCCACACACCTGACATTCGTACATTTTCTCTTTAGTATGCATTCTCTGCAGCCCCTTAAAGGCTGGGTTGGGCTTGAAGACTTCATCATCTTTGTCATCTCTCCCATGCATTTTCTTCTGGTGTTCAACCAGAGCAGAGCTATGAAGGAAGGTTTCCTTACACACCTTACACTCATAGAATTTCTCTTTCCCATACATTTTCTGAAGCTCACTGAAGGTGGGGCTAGGCATGAAGGGCTCCTCATATTCCTCATCATTACATTCTGCAAGATGCCCTCTAGAGTGAATCTGACAATGCTCGGCAAGATCGGCAGTCTTGTCGAAGGTTTCCCCACACTCCTTACACTCAAAGCATTTCCCTCGAGCCGCACTTTTCCGAGTGACAGCCACACTACGGATAAACGCTTCACCATACTCATACAGATTCTCTCTAGTGTGCATGATCTGATGTTCGACAAACTCAGAAATCACACTGAAAGCCCTCCCGCACTCATCACACACATAGGGCATGGCGGCAAAATCAAGCGGCTGCGACTCGGCAGAAGGGGGGTTAAGGCTGCTCATGCTCATGGCTTTTCTCATCTCACTGCCTTCAAAGGGTCTCTTCAGGGGAGAGCCTCTCTGATCGTGAGCAGAACCCTTCCCATCGGTGTCAAACTGATAGCGCCTTTTTCTCTCGAGAACTTTCTTTTGGGAAACAAGGTTGGAGTTACAATTACAAGCTCCCTGACAGGCATTCTCCGCGCAGCCCCTCTCCTGAATCACCGACTCTCTGTCTAAGGACCCTTCTTTCCAATCAGGGTCTGCCCTTCTGGGGACCCTTGGAAACCGGTCACTGGGTACCCTCGCTCTTGCGGATTTGGGGTTTCGCAAAACGTCCTTGAATTTTTCCATGATCGCTCCATGTGAAGCCTCCTCTTCACAGATCCCCCGGCGCTGGGTTGACTTTTTGGCTTCAGGCATGGTTCTCAGACCTGAAAAGAAACACGAAATGTAAATACTCCCTAGTTCCTGTACTTGTGCAAAATCACAGTAGGTCTTCCGTGACGGTGGTGTAAATATAAATTGCTCAAGGCTGATCAGTACAGCAGGTCCTCGAGTGACATTGTTTCATTTTAACATTGCTGAGATGCCGTAGAAATTTAACTCTGTTGACATCAATTAGCCTGCTCATTTCACGTACAGTTCCAGAGCCTATGGACGTTAAGTGAGGACTCACTGTGTGTATGTACAGATCAGTGCCCATCTCACCGATTAAAGTGGCCACTATGCGTGATCTACCTAGTGCTTACCTCGACTGGTGCTTGGGTAGGCACTTCTCTTTGACCGTGAATGGCCTTGTGTCATGTGGGAGTGGCCATCATCTTCGGCAAGCTGAAGCCCTGTTCACAATAATACGACAGCTCATACTCAAGTTGGGGACCAAGACTCAGCACTATAAATTGATGTCTGCCTTTCGCTGAGCCACTAAATATGAAGTAGCCCAAATCCAATCCTTGGGGTGTCTTGTATTTGCAGTTTCACTTCCTTACTACCATTCCTTAGCTCGTTCTAACGTGAATGTAATTAATCTTCCTGACTCCACCTACTCTTTTGTACAGAGAGACCTTCATGCCTCCCTAAATTCACTGCATCTTTTTCAGGCTCCACCTTTTCCTAACCACCTCCACCATCTTGATGTCCTGTTTCACTGGCCTCCAGGGGTGTCCTCCTACCTCTTGACTCTTCTTTCCCTGCCTCTTCTGCCAACACTGGAGCTCAAGGCTCCACTGCCTCACACAGAACTCTCGGTACAGCTCTCTCTCCACCACGCCAGACCTGCACGGCCAAGCTAGGTTCTTCTTGGAGGTGCACACGGGACGTTAGGGTCCCGTCCTGAGTGTGTATTTAAAAGTCTGCTGTCACCACCTATGAAAGCATCAGCTCTTGTGGCAGGTGCCATCTCCGTGTTCCCCCAACCCTGTGCAATAGGGTCTTCACCCAGAGCCAGAAGGATTTCTTAGAAACAGAAATCTCTTCGTTTATGCTTCTGCTTTGAGATCTTTCAAAGGTTTCTGATGACCCTTGAAGTCCAGAGAGATCAACGTGGACTCTACCATCCTGCAGCTGCAAAGAGGAAGGTGGCAAAATGCTCCAGTGCCTGCGGGAGCAGCGGCTTACCCAGGAACAGCAGCTTCCTGTAGTTCTCCATGTTGTCCTTGATCGAGTTCTGCGCCTTCCTGTCCTCAGTGAGCTTCACCATGTCCTGGTATGACATCGTATCCTGAAACAGCAAACACGGACCTCTCAGTGGGGCCTGTCCGAGGGGCATCCAGAGAGAGAAGAATGCTTGCGACATGGGAGCTACAACATACAAAGGTATGTAGAAAGTGCTCACAGCGTTTGGGGTTCTGAGTGGTCCAAGTCAAGTTTTACTAGGGACCTACTTTGTACCTACCTTGGCGCTATAGTCTGAGGAAGATCCAAAAGACGTATGACACACATTCCTTGCCCTCATGCAGCTTATAATTTGGTTGGAGAGAAAAGACTCATGAAACGATTAGAGAACAATAAACAATAAAGTGGGGTACAGATAATCAGTGCTAAATGGGCTTAGTAGAGGGACAGTTCAGGGTGGGCTGGACTAGTGAGCAAAGGTTTTGTAGAGAGTCTTGGGTGGGGCATTCAGTGGTGGGCGATATTGTGACACAGAGAGAGGGGGCTGGTGGGAAAGCTTCAACAGGCTAAATATCAACTATGCACGGCATATGTGGGGAACAGAAAGAAATGTGTTTTAGCAGACATTTGATCAGGAAGTGTGACTTATGCCTCCCACCCCTGCACACACACACACATCCATGTCTTGCACACACATGCTTTGCACAACACGGCTACACTGTGGGCTCCTCTGGGTATGCAGAAGTTCCAAATAACCCAGGGGTGATTTTAGGCACTAAGTGCCTTCATTTCACAGCTGTCTTTTGTGTTCTAATGGATACTTTCCTAAAAAGAATTTTTAAGTTCCCTGTATTACTCAGAGAGCCTTCTATGCAGAACCTTTTCTTACTGCTGCACTAAAACATGACTGCTTTCAGAGGGCAGTGGTCCCGGGGAGTACGGCACCAAGGCCTGAGACACACGGGAGGAGGGAGACAGGACCGTGGAGAGCCCACAGGTTTCAGAGCCACAGAAAAGTAGGGTCAAAGAAGGACTGCAGCCTTTGAGCTGTGCAGCCTTGGGAACAGAAAACTGAGAGCCTCAGGTTCTAGAAAATGGGGAGAAGGGCATTAGCCCGCCTGGCAGTGCTGTGGGGGAGGCTGTTCTGCAATGTGATGTGTGGTTTAAATAGGAAGAAGTATGTAAAGGAAACATACATTAAACTCTATATAAAGATACTCTGATAATGTATTATAGAGTTCCACTGCTGGCAAGTGGCATGGGCATTAATTGAGTTCTGAACCTTCCTGCCCTCAACGAGCTTTCATGCGCCCTGGTTTGACACTGTACCCTAAAACGGCAAACACAGGCCTCACCAGAGTCTGTCCCCATGGGCCTCCAGAGAGAGAAGAAAATGCAGCAAAAAAAGGAGTTGCACAATTAGGTGCATCTCTATTGGGAAAGATACAGGAGCACAGGCACTGGGATTTAAGGGGAGAGCAAGTGTCCATGCCCAGTGATTAAACACCAAAAACCACCAAAACTACGCAGCTTCAAAAATGAAACTAGGTTATGGCTGAGGACCTTTAGGACCCAAATGAGCTACAAAAGATCAGGAGGCAGCGCAAAGCTGGCACTGTTACCACCTGCATGGCTGAGTCCCATCACTTGAAGCAACAGGAAGTTCGAGAGCAAGAGCTGTGCTGGGCTCAGGTGTGAAGAGGCACCTGTGATGCAGCAAGGAGACCCGAGACCCGAGCTCCTCCCCTGGGGGCTGGCAGACCACAGACGAGGCCAAGAACTTGGTGGACTGAGGGAGTCAGCAGGGTCACCATCTCTGTTGTTAACAGACCCCAAGGGCAATGGCCAAAGGGAAAGGGCATTTTTCATAACTTAGTATTCCACTGGCCTCATCGGAGGATAATAAATGTACATTAAATTCTGAATGGTAATTCCCTATGAAAGAGAAATGATGCTTTGGTGTAAAATTGTTCATCTATCGCACGTGGGTAGCTCTACAGCGGCTGTTCCCTTTGCATTTGTAATCACCAATGGTGCCCACAACTGCACAAGCTACACTCGAGTCCCCCAGGAATGGGTGCTGCACCACTGCACGTCCACATGACCGACATGCAGGGCACTAGGCGATTCACTCATTGTGCTCAGAGATGAGAGCTTCCTGAGTAGTAAAGAGTTCCTCTGACCACGTGGAGGAGGCAGGAAACAGGGAGTGGTCACTCTGGCCACTTGCCACCGCTGGGGACAGACCTGGGATCCGTTCAAGAGTAACTGGGGCTCCCTGCCCAGGTGGGATTTTAGGAGGCAGATGAACACACACACCCTCTTGGGGAAAAAGGCAGCTCTGCCATGTAATGGAGAGAGGGAACTGATACATACCTGGGACTGCAACTCGTACTGCATCAGCAAGCTCCGACGGCGGCGCCCTCTGTCCACAGAAAATGCTCTCTCCATTGAAGCAGGGAGGGAAAGATCCCGGGGAGGAAACCCTGGGGAGAGAAAGGCCTGTGAAGGAAAAGGCCAGCCAGCCTTGCAGGCGCATTAGGGAGGTCAGAACGCAGGACTTACTGTTTCTGGGAATCCTGCCATACGGCCAGCGATCTCGCAAGGACAGGTCCCTGCTTCTGGCCCTCCGCTCCCGCTCCCGCATCCGGGCTCGCTCCCAAGCGCGGCCCCGGTCCCAGGCTCGGTCCCAGGCTCGGTCCCAGGCCCGGTCCCAGGCCCGGTCCCAGGTTCGGTCTCGATCCCAGTCCTGGTCCCAATCCCGGTCCCGGTCTCCTGCGAAAGCCAGACATTTGGGGTGAGCACAGCACTGACATGTGCCCACCCCGCCATGTGCATAGCCCCCTCAACAAGAACACGATGCTTGCTCCTGCCTTCAGGAATCAGATCTCACATAGAGGTCTCCACACGCCCAACGGCAACCTGGACTCTTCCCGTCACCCTAGGCCTGGGCAGTTTCTGGAGGCTTTGACTACGTGGGGGTTGCTCTAAAGCAAGTTCTGATGCTTACTTCAGAAGCTCGCCCTCCTGCAGACACTTCTGCGGTTCCCCAGGTTGTACACGGTCAAGTCCACCTCCAAGATGGACATCAGCCCCTCTGCCGTCCAGTTACCCAAGCCTCTCTCAATGTGCACATTACTCTACTTACAAAACATACGCCCTCCCCCAAAGCAACGCTCCTTTTATTTTTTTTTAAAGGGGAGAATGATGATTTTTATTTTTTAAAATATATTTTATTGATTTTTTACAGAGAGGAATAGAGAGTTAGAAACATCGATGAGAGAGAAACATCGAACATTCCTTTTTAAAGTTCACTGAACAGCCTGGCCAGTGTGACTCAGTGGCTGAGGGTTGACCTATGAACTACGACAGTGGTTCTCCACCTTCCTAATGACCACCAACAATAAAATTATTTTCGTTGCTACTTCATAACTGTAAGTTTGCTACTGTTATGAATCATAATGTAAATATCTGATATGCGGGATATCTTTTCATTGTTACAAATTGAATATATTTAAAGCATAGTGATTAATCACAAAAACAATATGTAATTATATACGTGTTTTCCGATGGTCTTAGGCGACCCCTGTGAAAGGGTCGTTCAACCTCCAAAGGGGGTCGCCACCCAAAGGTTGAGAACCACTGAACTAGGAGGTCACAATCCGGTTCCTGATTGGGCCATATGCCCCCGCCTCCCCGGTGTGGGGCCGTGCAGGAGGCAGTCCATCAATGATTCTCTCTCATCATTGTTGTTTCTGTCTCCCTCTCCCTTTCTCTCTGAATCCAATAAAAATATATTTAAAAAGAGAATTGATTAAAAAAAATTTTTTTAAAGTTCACTGAAGAACTGTTTAACAAGTGAAGTAGCTTTAGAGCCTCACCCCTCCTGGGAAGGCTATGGGTGCAGCTTGAAACAGCCCACTGCAAACTTCCATACTAAATACTTCCACCCCTAACAATACATGTCTTGCATTTCACTGTTAGGGTTGGCTTGGGTATAACATGTCTAATCTACTATCAATTAACCTACGTTCCCTCAGATCTCGGAGCAGCAGCGGCCGCCCTCAGAGGCCCCGATGGCTACTGTGAACCTTCGGGAAATGGGAGGACAGGGCCCATGGGCGGCATGACCCGGCTGGTACTCACTGTAGAAATAGAGGGTGCGTGCGAGGTTGTTGGTTACTCCATTGCGGTTCAATCTGCCTTCAATCTGCACGTCGCCCCCGTCTAAGAAGACAGCAGACACCCACTCAGCGCTGACCATCACCTGCCACTCTCGGGTCCCCCCGTGCCCCACCGCGTATCCACCTCCACGGGACGCTGGAGCGTTCTGAGCCCCTCACCCCTCAGCTGCTACCACTCCTGGTGGAAACTGGGCTGTGACGGCACCTACCGCGCCCCCAACAACTGCAGCCACATACGACTTCCCGGCGCACCACACCCATCGGTCTCCAAAAGGGAACCGGGCCCTGGTCGGTGGTTCAGTGGTTAGAGCATCGGCCCAAGGACTGAAAAGTCGTGGGTTGGATTCCCGGTCAAGGGCACGTACACCTCCGTTGCAGGTGCCCCAGCCCCGTAGGGGCTTGTGAGTGAGGCAACCAATAGATGTCTCTCTCTCTCTCCCCCCTTCCACTCTAGAAATCTATGGAAAAAATATCCTCGGGTGAAGATGCAAAAAAAAAAAAAAAACACAAAAAAAAACGGAGCCGGGGCCACAGCACGAGACGCGCGAGGCTCCTCATGGGGGGTGGCTGGTGTGTAACTCTGGTGACTGCTCTCCAGGGGACACAGCCCCATCACACGGCTGGCTGTGGCAGCCAGGGAGGGAGGTGTGCTGCCCCGCGGCGGCCCCGCCCCGCCTCACCTTCGGGACCGTACACCTCGTGGTACATCTCCAGCAGGTCCACGAGCTTCTCGCAGGTCTGCGGCCGCCGGGCCTGCACCCAGAGCCTGACCCTCTCGGGAAGGATGTTCAGGTACTGCTCAAGGACCAAGAGGTCGATGATCTCCTCCTTGCTGTGAATCTCCGGCTGCAACCAGTCCAGGCAGAGGTTTCGGAGTCTGAGCAGGGTGGTCTGAGGCCCGACAACTTCCACGTAGAGGAAATTCCGAAACCTCTGATGAGAAAATTCAGAGTCAGTCGGACTTCCTCCTACGATGTCATCCGGGTACTGAGCCAAGTCATTGTCTAGGTCATACAGGTCTGGGACCCAGCACTTCTTGGCTCTGCCGCAGTAAAAGCGCTTGATCGGCATCATCTCTCTAGGGAAAGCTGTCAGTGCAGCAACCGAAATGGGTCACGGGAAGGACGCAGCAGCTGTGCCAGCCAGTGCTCAGGGACCTGCAGGGCGCAAGGAGACACACGTCCCGGGAGGTGAGGCCCGGCAGCCTGCGAGGGCGTCAGCAACGCTTCTGCGAACAGGCCCAGAGGGCAAGCGGTGCGCAAATCCCCCAACACACACACACACACACAGGACAACAAGTCACAGGCATGAGCTCGGGCACCACATGCACTGAAGGAGTTAGGTCGCTACTGATTGGCTTTTTTGTTTTGTTTTAAATATATGCATTTCTATTGATTTCAAAGAAGAAGGGAGAGGGATAGAAACATCAATGATGAGAATCATTGATCGGCTGCCTCCTGCACGCCCCCTACTGGGGATCAAGCCTGCAACCCAGGCATGTGCCCGGACCAGGAATCGAACCATGACCTCCAGGTTCATAGATGTCCAACAACTGAGCCACACCAGTCAGGCATTACTGACTGGTTTTATGATCCTGGGCAACTTACTCTACGTCCTGGAGTCTGTCCCTGTATCTGCAAATAAGGAACAGACCAACCTCCCTTTGAGGACTAGAAAGCTTCCATAAGCCAATATGCCCAAAAGGCTCACTACCCACCCTGGCCGGTGTTGCTCAGTGGATAGAGCATTGGCCTGCGGACTGAAGGGCCCCTGGGTTCAATTCCGGTTAAGAGCACATGCTGGGGTTGCGGGCTTGATCCCCAGTAGGGGGCGTGCAGGAGGCAGCCGATCGATGACTCCCTCTCATCATTGATGTTTCTCTCTCTCTCCCTCTCCCCTCCTCTCTGAAATAAGATTTACAAAAGTCCTCACTACCCAATGCTCAGCCCAGGGACATGCCAAGATGCCAGCCGTTACTAAATCTGGGTGGCAACTTTCTTTCTGAGCAAACATGGACAGGCACTAGGGGATGGGGGCCAATCCTGCCATTTCTGAGCATTTCTCCCCGCAACGTAACGAAGGCTGCAGACGCCATGGAAAGCAGAGGCTGCATGGCATGTCATTGCTCAGCTCCGGGGAGTGCAGGCGCCATTTTCCCCTCCACGACCAAGTCTCTGCACTGTGCTGCTGGGACCTGATGGCTAAACTAAATGCAATGAAAGGGAAAGTCCAGCCTCATCACACCAGCTGCATCTCCAGTGCCAGGGGCTCCGGCGTGGACAGCACGTCACACCCCGGTGGTCGTGGGAAGTTCTGTGGGGCTGAGCAGCTGCACAGGGTTCGAGGTGGCAGGTGTGCCCAAGACCCCTCCCTTCAGAGGGTATCTGTCTGTCCCCAAACCCAGCCTCCGGCAAGTGCCAACACCACTCCCCTGGGCACCTTTCCTTTCCGTTTTCCCCTCACGTAACCAATTGAGGCCACACAATTCCCTTCACTTCACACCGTTCTACCTACATCTAGGTTTTCGTTGGCCGCACTGGTGTGAAGTAGGCGATACATGAGAAAGACCTCGGTTTGAGGGGCTGCATGAACATACGGGCTTCCTCCCAGAGAAGAAAACCACACACAGCACTCATTCTTCTGTTTTGAAAGGAAGCCACATGTTCAGAAGTAAGTTGCCCGGCCAGTGAGGCTAGTGGCTGAACACTGACTATGAACCAGGAGGTCACGGTTCGATTCCTGATCAGGGCACATGCCCAGGTTTCTGGCTCGATCCCCAGTGTGGGGCGTGCAGGAGGCAGCCGATCAATGATTCTCTGTCATCATTGATGCTTCTCTCTCTCCCTCTGAAATCAATTAAAAAATTTTAAAAAATTATTTTGTTTTAATATGTCTAAAGAGAAAAAAAGGTGTTTCAATTATTTAGAGCAGGGGTCCTCAAACTACGGCCCGCGGGCCACATGCAAATACAGATATTGTATTTGTTCCCGTTTTGTTTTTTTACTTCAAAATAAGATATGTGCAGTGTGCATAGGAATTTGTTCATAGTTTTTTTTTAAACTATAGTCCGGCCCTCCAACGGTCTGAGGGACAGTGAACTGGCCCCCTGTTTAAAAAGTTTGAGGACCCCTGATTTAGAGTTTCAAAATAGACTTTATCGTTTGGGAATAAAAGCGGTAAACTCAGCCCCATGCTCTCCCGCTGTGATGGGCTGCACTCTGCTCCCACTGGACTGTCCTCTATGGTTCCCCCTGGAGCTGTGGCGCCACCCGGCTGTCCTGCCCTCCTCAGCAGCAGGAGTGACAGTGGAGAAGGGCACTAGGTGCCATTGCTGAGCTGGCGCTTCCAAGCAGGGGGCAGGCAAATGGCCTGGCTCTGAGCACTGGAGTGATCTTTCGGACAACAGCACAATTTTACCCAGGACCTGGCTCAGGGGGACGGCCTCCGGCAAGGGCAGGGGCCTCAGAAGCCAATAGGCCTCCAGGGAAGGGAGGGGAGAGCACAGAGCTGACACCTGCCCGGGAGGGAAGGAGGGAGGGAGAACACAGAGCCTGCGCCTGCCGGAGAGAAAACCTGAGTCCCCGACAGGATCCAGTCCAATCTCAGAGACAGCAGGACACGCTCAGGTACACAAATCACCTGGTGGAACAGATCCTTTCTGCAACTGCCGAACAAGCCACTACGCACAGGAACAGTCAAAATGCCAGGGACCTGCAGTCATTTCACAGAAAGAAACACATGACAAATGAACACAGAAGAAATGTAAAAATAGTGTCCGTGATCCATTCTCCAAATGGCTGTCGACTCGGGGATCATTAGGGGTGAGGCCTCTTAGACCACCTTCAAGGAAAGACCGAATACAGTGTCATATAAGCCAACCAGGAAAAATAAACAGAAAACCTTCAGATTTTCTCTATGAAACCAGAATTCAAAAACCCAAGGCAAAGATTAGCACTAACAAACTGCAGGCCACTCACTTAATGAAAGCAGACGTAAAAGTCTAAACACTATCATTACTGAATATCACTCTAAGAGCAGTGGTTCTCAACCTTCTGGCCCTTTAAATACCGTTCCTCATGTTGTGGTGACCCCCAACCATAAAATTATTTTCGTTGCTACTTCATAACTGTAATGTTGCTACTGTTAGGAATCGTAATGTAAATATCTGATATGCAGGATGTATTTTCAGTTACAAACTGAACATAATTAAAGCATAGTGATTAGTCACAAAAATATGTAATTACATATGTGTTTTCCGATGGTCTTAGGCGACCCCTGTCAAAGGGTTGTTCGACCACCAAAGGGTCGCGACCCACAGGTTGAGAACCGCTGCTCTAGAGTTCTAGCTAATTACAAGACAAGAAAAACAAATCTGAGGCATAAAGAAAGGTGTAAAATTATCATTCTCTTATGAATCAATAGAAAGATGTTATAATTTAATAAGGAAATAATTTATAACAGACTCCTTAAATATATATCCACAATATTTTTTTTAAGTGGGAAGAACTCCAATATAAAAAATAGCAGCTACATAAAGTTACAAATTATACTGCAGTAAACTAGAGACACAG
Organism: Myotis lucifugus; assembly: GCF_000147115.1. Taxonomy (NCBI): domain Eukaryota; kingdom Metazoa; phylum Chordata; class Mammalia; order Chiroptera; family Vespertilionidae; genus Myotis; species Myotis lucifugus. The sequence goes on along the minus strand of NW_005871833.1, from coordinate 78,778 downwards.
GATAGTCCTGGAAGATGTATGGATCCAGGACACTCAAGTTCTAAATCCTCCCCCAAATTAATGTGGATCATCTAATGGAATTTCAAAGAATACTAATGGGAACTGGGCAGTGGCTCTAAGGTAACAGGGAAGAATTCCATTTAGATCAGTATTTTGAGAATTCGTATGTCAAAAGGCCAACAAGCCAAACACCAAAATTTAAGAAATATATATATTTTTTGTTCTTGACACTCTTCTAGAGCAGGTATATGTCATAAATCACTGTAAACACAGTGAGTAGTAATACATCTTGATTCTTCAAGAAAGAGGTATAAAGTTTAGTGTTTTACAAATGCATCTGACCATGGAATTCTTTTATTTTTTCCATCATCAAGAAATAGTTTGATATAATCTTGGGGTAAGAAAGTTCTTTTACAGTATGATGCCTAAAGGCAGAAAGATGACATAAAAATAAGAAGTAATGGTCTTGTCTATACCATCAAAGCCAAAGGGAAAAAAATAAAAGAAAACCACTTGAAATTTATAACAGAAAGACTGATTCATTTAAGAATCATAATGAGTTTACTATACAAAGTTGAGTATGTAGTAGTCTACGAAAGTGGCATTGGAACATAGTAAGGGATGTGTATATTATTTCAATAAGTAGGAATAGGAAAACTAGCCAATCATTAACTTGAGAGGGAAGATCATACCATAAATAAAAATGCTAAATCTAAAATAAAAATTAAATAAAATATTAATTTTTATCATCTAGGAGCAGGAAAAGGCTTTTTTAAGAATGAACATTTAAAATTTCTATTTATTTTTAAATTTTCATTTTACTTAGCAAATTGGGGTGACATTGATCAACATTAATATACTAGAGGCCTGGAGCACGGATTTGTGCACCAGTGGGGTCCCTCGGTTGGCCTGCAGGGATGGGGCTGAAACTGGCTCTCTGACATCCCCCAAAGGGTCCCAGATTGTGAGAGGGCAGTTCTTGGGTGATGCGCCCCAGAATTGAGCTTCCTCCTCTCTGGTTCTGGGTGTGTCACCCTAGAACCGCAGCTGCCAAGTCACTGCAGCTCAGCAGCTCCTGCATTGAGCATGTGCCCCTAGTGGTCAGTGCACATCATAGCTACCAGTCTGAGTGTCTGCTCCCTGGTGGTCAGTGCGCATCATAGCTACCGGTCTGAGCGTCTGCACCCTGGTGGTCAGTGTGCATCATAGCTACCGGTTGGAGCATCTGCCTCCTGGTGGTCAGTGCACATCATGTTCACTTAGCCTTTTATATACATGGAAGGTAGGTTTCAGGTGTGGCCCTCACATGTGGGATGCCTTTGGCACTTGGGAAAATCACGCCTCCTTTCCAGCTGTGACAATGTAGGTCTGTGGTTCCAACAAGCACCTTAGGAGCTGTGTACTGTGAAAACCACTGCTCTAGGCTGTGTGTCCCATCTAGTCCAGCCAACAGGTACATATGGACAAGAGGGGCTGTTGAGGTAAGGATCTTATGTGGGGATGTGAGCAAGTAGGGAATGACCACTACCCTACCCAGACCAGCCACAGCCTCCCACTCTGGTCTGTGAGGCGGCTCCTCCGACAGTCGACACATCACCCCAGGCTCATACCTCTACCACTTACCACGTTGCAGCAAAGCTTCCTTATTGCTGTCCGCTCGAGGTGTTTCCTGGGTCAGACTTACTGTGAATGGATCAGGAGGGTGGGGGCCGGAGATGGGGCCCCTGATATCACGGTAACCCCAGCAAGAGCTTACGGCACCAGATGGGCCCCGCCCCCGTGCAGGCCAGTGCTCTTAGAGCATGTCCAGGTGCTCTTGCTCTGATTCCGTATGCACCAAGCACCCTTCTCATGATGGTTTCACTTCCCATGTAGGTCTGCCTCCAGGGAGAGAATTTGCTGATCACACCCTTTTGAGTATTTGTGTCTCTGCTATAGTGACCTCCCACCATAAATCAGTGAACCAACACTGAGCAAGCTGTTTTCCCAGCTGGGGAGCTTTCATCCAGGCCTGGCATAAACCCACCCACCTCCAGGGCCCGCTTCAAGCAGCACGTCAGCCTGTCCCAGGTGGTACACCAGCACGGCCCACCTGAACAAGCATGCCGTCTTACTCTGCATTTAACTGGAGTTTGCATTCAGGGGACACTGAGGCCAAGGATTATATCACTCACTTCTGGAGACCCAAAGTTTAGCAAGACCCTGCCCAGACCAGGCCCAGTACCAAGGCTTGCTGGTAGAATGAGCAGCTGCGCTGTTCATGTCCCCAGGCAACACGATTCCCTAAGTCTGGTCTGAATCAGTCAGCAGGCCGTGAACAAAGGGGACAGCCCTACTGAGTCTCTCTGTGTACCCCTCCAGCCCATCACTTACCCTCTGCTGTGACCCTAAATCCAAGCCACCATCTCTCACTCGGACCTGAGGGTGGTCTCCTGGCACCCACTATTTCAACCCTCCCCTTCCGAACCCTGCAACCAGATGACATTTTAAAAACAAAACCCTGATTATCGTGTTGCTTCCATGGTGAAAAGGTCTCCGTGGCTGCCCATGTGCTTCAGATCAAACCATGTGCTTACCTGTTCCCCACCTCAATCCAATGCTGACCGGAGTCCTGGACTTTTGGCTCCTCTCTCGTTCCCTTAGGAACGTCCATGTCTCCTCTCCCAATACTACTCTTCCCACGGTACCATCCACTACCCTTCAGGGCTCAACTTCCATGTCCCTGGTTTCCTCAGAAAGGCCCTACGTGGCCTCTTCCAGATTAAGGTAACTGCCTGCAGCGAATGCATGTGTCTCACAATCCCTTGTTCAATGTCTTTCATTACTTAACACACTGAGCTTCCTTTCCCACGGGGGTGGCCATGTTTACTGGTGAATAATGACTTCCCTCATGCGTCTTTAATTGCCCAATGAGAGAGAAAGAGGAGGCCTGAAGTGGTAGTCGAGTGCTGGGAAAAGAGTGGGGATACCGAAAGGATGGCACGAGGCCACGGAGGATGTCTGAAGCACATGGGACCCACCAGAAGTGTGTGTGCGTTTCCCGTGAGCACAAAGGGTGCTGTGGCCGTGTGGGTGGACCACGCGTGGCAGGAGGAGGAAGGACGCGCTCACTCCAAGGAAGGGTGTGGCGCTGTGAGGAGAGAACTCAAGTGCGGCTCACCTGGACCCAGCCCCCTGGCGTTGGAATCTAGTCCGTTCTCCTCTTGCCAGCCGTCTCGGAAAAGGGTAGAAGTTCGAGAAGGCAAAGCTGGGGAAGGAAAGGAAGACATGAGACATCACGTTTGCTTGGCAGTGACTGGGTCCCTCCGGCTGGAGATGACACCGCAGCAGCAGTGCCTTCCTCTCGGGCACCCACAGGTCAGCTGAGATGGAAGAACGGCCCTCCCACGTGGCAGGGCCTCGGGGGCAGTGCTCGGAGGCCCGGCTGCCCCCGGGCTGTCATCAGCACCTTCCTCAACCAGGCTGTCAGTGGGTGCGCAAGTCACCTGCGGTTTTTCAGAGCGTCACTAACCAGCAGAGCTAACTGAGGAAGACTCAGGTGGGGTCATGTCACCTTAGGAAGCCCACCTATTAGCTCTGGGGCACTGGCCACTGGCTGAAGGCAAGGACCCGTGCGGCGGGAGGGGGAACGGCTGGGAAGGCCTATTAGTCACTGCTCATGACGGGCCGAACAGCACTTTCACAGGTGAACCTGACGTCATTTGGAAAAAACAAAAACAAAGCACAGTCCATCTACTAGTGCTTTCCGTGGACACCCCGAGGGATGACGGCAGGGGTACGGACACCCCTGGAGAAGTGGGGCGAAGCTCCAGTGCTGCCACTTAGTAGCTGGAGAGGCGGGGCCAGACCGCGGCCATTTCAGTCACAGGCAGAGCGCAGCTTCCACCGGACCCGGGTGCTACGCTCGCCATCGCTGTGCGGTACCAGCATCACCACCTGCTCTCACAGAACCGCGTGCAGGCTCTGGCTCCGGTGGGTTGTGCGAAGGCGCTCAGCCACTGGTGGATGCGCATTTCCGAAAAACCTCAGCTCCGGAATGGGTCCTGCT
>NW_005871833.1:72119-72814 GCF_000147115.1 Myotis lucifugus | reverse complement strand
CAATACACCTTGGTTGCTCCCCCGGCCCTTAGCACACACGGCCCCCACCGCAAAAACTGAAGCCAGACACACCCCAGGGTACAAACAGTTCTGAAAAGACTACAAGGGGGCGGTGAGCCCCTGAAGGCCCCCCCACCCGGCATACTGACAGCCTATATACGTCCCTCCCGACAGTTCCACAGCGGCAACATGCAAATGCAGGCACCGCGCCTGCTCTCCAGATGTCGGACACTGGCCGTGGCTCAATCTCGGTCAGAGTCCAGACTAGTCAGGTTGGAACCAACACGCCGAGAAACGTACAAGACAGGCAGGACCCGCGCAGCCTTCAATCACTGCAGCCGCACAGCCCAGGGCCCGCCCCCTGCGGCCAGCCAGCAAAACTGCGCCTGCGCGGCAAACCTCAGCTGCCCCCATCAAAGATGGCGCCGACGCAGGCGGGGCTCCCAGACCGTCATAGCCCAAAGCGTCTGTGATGACAGCCCCGGCCCCGCCCAAATCTGCAAGTAACCAATCAGGACAGCGCCTGCCCAGCAAACCGCCCCTAGCGATCAGATTGCCAGGGTAGGCGGGGCTCCCCTAACCCATAGGCGTCACACCGCTTGGCTCAGCCCCTCGCAGCCCTTAGCTCCTCCCACGTCCACTGCGGCAAAACAAGCACCGCCCCCAACGCGGCAAGGATGTCATGCGGCCCAGGG